>NW_018128516.1:4382-23893 GCF_001952655.1 Monopterus albus
CCAGGGCAACAACTGGCTCCAGTCCTCAGGTGAGGAACTGGTTACACAATGGAGTGCGTTTTCCAGCTCCTGGTTCAGCCATTCAGCTTGGCCGTTGGTTTGGGGGTGATAGCTGGAAGAAAGACAGGGACATGCTCCAATGGCTGTGCAAAAAGCAGACCAGAGAAGTGAATTGTGGATCGCAGTCAGAAACAATGGTGATAGGAGTGCCGTGAATGCAAAAGATGTGCTGAACCAGGAGCTGGGCAGTGTCTAGTGCAGGGGGCAGTTGAGGTAGGGTGAGGAAATGGGTGGCTTTGGAAAAACAGTTGATGATGGTGAGAATGACAGTGTTGCCCTGGGAGGGAGGCAGCCCGGTGACGAAGTCTAGGGCTATATAAGACCAGGGCCAGCTAGGTGTAGTCAGTGGCCGAAGAAGACCCGCAGGGGACTGATGGAGTGGCTTGGATTGCACACAGGGAGCACAGGCGGTTATGTACTCCCTGGCGTCTTTCTCTAGGGTGGGCCACCAGAAGTAATGTTTCAGGAGTGTAATGGTTCATTGTACCCCTGGATGGCATACTAGCTGAGAGGCATGGGCCCAGTCGAGGGTGTGGGCCCTAGCAGCCTGGGGGATGTATAATCTATCTGGTGGTCCCACCCCCGGATCAGGTTCCTGTTGTTGGGCTTCCCGTATGGTATCCTCGATCTCCCATGTAATGGAGGCTACCACACAGGAGGCGGGTGTTTTGTTGGTGGCAGGGGTGCTGTATTGTCGGGAGAGGGCGTCTGGTTTCTGGTTTCGAGACCCCGGCTGATATGAAAGGGTAAACCGGAACCAATCAAAGAACAAGGCCCACCTCGCTTGTCGGGAATTCAGTCTTTTAGCTGACTGGAGGTAGGCCAAGTTCTTGTGATCGGTCCAGACTAAAAACGGTTAGTTGGCACCTTCAAGGAGGTGCCACCATTCTTCCAGGGCTAGTTTTATGGCCAGGAGTTCTTTGTTGCCCACATTGTAATTGCGTTCGGCCGGGGTCAACCGTCGGCAAAAGTAAGCACAGGGGTGTAAGGCATGATCTTCCTCAGACACTGAGATAGGACCACTCCCACCCCAGTGTGGGACGCGTCCATCTATGCCACGAGCTGCCAGGAGGGATCAGGTTGGAGGAGTACAGGGAGCTGAAGTGAACTGGTTTTTGAGTTCATGGAAGGCCTGCTCTGCTGTCCTGGACCATGCAAACTTCACCTTGGTGGAAGTGAGCTGAGTGAGGGGGGCTGCAGTTTTTGATAAAGCGCCGGTAGAAGTTTGCAAAGCCCAGGAAGCATTGCAGGTCCTTCAAACAGGTGGGAGTGGGCCAATTGGTTACAGCAGAGATTTTGGACGGGTCGGCATGGAGTCTTCCCTGTTCTATGATGAACCCCAGGAATGCTACGGAGGGGGAGTGGAAGACGCACTTCTCCGTTTTGACGCACAGGCGGTTTTCCAGGAGTCGAAGAAGGACTTGGCGAATGTGCTGGATGTGCTCTGTGAGGGAAGAAGAGTAAATGAGAATATCATCGAGGTAAACAAAAACAAAATGACCTAGGAAATCACGGAGGATATCGTTAATCAACCCCTGGAAAACCGCCGGGGCATTGGTGAGGCCACAAGGCCTCACCAGATATTCAAAGTGCCCCAGCAGGGTCTTGAAGGCAGTCTTCCACTCATCGCCCTCATGGATGCGTACAAGGTGGTAGACACTCCTGAGGTCCAGCTTGTACTAAGTATATGTATAGTCCATTGACCAGAGTAGGGCAGTGATGACTGAGGAGACCAGGACTGGCAGGGGGGTAGACAGGGCGTCCTTCTTCCCCACAAAAAGAACTCTGCACCCAGGGGTGAGGAAGAAGGATGGATCATACCTGCACGTCGGGCGGTTTCTATGTACTCCTCCGTAGCCTGCCGTTCGGGTTTTGAGATTTAGAAGAGGCGACTGTTGGGCAAGGTGGCTCCCAGATACAGGTTGATTGCACAGTCATATGGCCTATGAGGAGGGAGAGAGTCAGTGGTCAGGTGTTTGCTGAACACTTGTTGAAGGTCATGATAGTCTGAAGGGACGGAGGAGAGATCAGGTGGCTCAGGAGGTGAAGGAGGAGATGAGGTGGTGGGTTGTCCGGCCAGGAGACAGGTCGATGCACAGGTAGGGCTCCACTGGGTGATGGTGCCAGTGGTCCAGTCCACAGTGGGGTTGTGCTGGACCAGCCAGGAGTGACCCAACACCAGTGGGGTATCTGGGATGGAGAAGATGTGGAAACAGATGTGCTCATGATGGTTGCCAGCAATGGTGAGATGAAGAGGTGGAGTCCGGTGAGTGATATGGGTCAGCAGCCGGCCGTCGATAGCCCGGGTCTCTATAGCATGGGGTAGTAGTTCAGGTGTGAGGCCAAGTTGTTCCACCAAGGCCGGGTCCATGATGTTACCCCCGGCTCCAAAGTCAAGGAGCGCTTGGTGGGAGGAAGTTTGACCAGCGGTCTCCAGGAGCACGGGTAGAAGGCAGTTGGTACCCAGTCTGGTGGAGGTGGAAACACAGCCCGTCAGTGTCCCCACTTTCACTGGCGGGCCCGCTCTTTTGGCCGCACCGGGCAAGCGGCAATGAGATGGTCCGGGGCCCCACAGTACAGGCAAGACCCGGTGCAGATGTGGCAGGCCCGTTCTTCAGGGTTCAGACAGGCACGTCCTAGGTCCAAAGGTTCTTCGGTTCTTCTTCTGGTGCTGATGTTGGATTCCCCCATGCAGAGAGAAGTCCGGGCCTCGACTGTTGGTGATGACGTGATGTGAGTCCGGAGGACCAACTGCTGCCCTGCGCTTTCCTTGCAGAAAAAGCCTAATTGTTTATCAATCCTGATAGCCAAGTCAACTAGGGAGCGGAGATTAGGGGGCTCGTCCTTGGTGTTGAGTACAGCCTTGATGTTGTCATTGAGGCCATGCTACGCGCGGTCCTCCCAGCCGGCCTCCGTAGCTAAGACCCGGAAGTCAATGGAGTAGTCCAAAATGCGACAAGCCCCCTGGTGGATAGTCATAAGCTCCCTAGAAGCTTGGCTCTGATGAGATGGTGGAGAAAAGATAGACCGTAGTTCTTCCAGAAAGTCTGTGATGGTTATATCGATAAGTAATCCACTGGTGTCCGCAGCCTCAGCCAAGATGAGCGCTTTACCTTGTAGACAGTTGATGACGTAACTGATCTTGTCTCTATTTGTGTGGAAAGTCCGGGGTTGCTGATCGAACACCCGGCGGCACTGCAGCAGAAAACCCCGGCATTTTTTGACATCACCATCGAAAACGTCTGGTTCAGGTATGGGAGGACCTGGGCGGGGACTGGCAGAACGGGTGGCTGAGCGTGGATGATGACCTGGGGTTGCAGACTGCTCGTGTTGTGTTAGCATGATGGCGGTGAGTTGGGCTACCTGTTGAGTAAGAGTGGAAATATCACGTTGTTGCTGCTGCAGTGCCTGGGCCATTCTGTCCATCTGTGCGTCATGGTGAGCGTTAGATGGTGAGCTGCTTGCACCGGAGTCAGCAGGGTCCATGTTGGCCAGTTTATTCTGTTATGTCTGCTCAGACACGGAGGAGAGCAAGTAAAGAAAGACGGACCCAGGTAGCTGACTTCGGTGCAAGCAGTGCTAAATTTATTTACAGTGCAATGTGAACAAGTTCATACGATAACCAGTAAGTGTAGAATGATGAGAGTAACCGGGTGTCAATCAGCAGCAGAGAAACCAGTTTGTGGTGAGATGGATGAGAGATGGTCGGGCTGCGGACGCTGGGGTCACTCCTGAGCTGGTCGACGGAGAGACGGTGGTGGCTATGGAGAAAGAAGGCAGGGGGTGTACAGATGAGTTAAGGAGACTGTGCATCTACCTGAAATGGTGGAGAATGGAAGGGCAGAGTAGGTTCAGGGTCCGGAGGAGACGTCCGTGGAGGAGGAAAACAGCAAAAGGAGAAACGGTGTTGGAAGATAGTACTGGGAGAATGCGAACTAAGGGTGAGAAACAAATGGTACAAATACGAGAAAAAACAACAATCGAACGGGCCTGAGGAACAAGAATAAACTGGCAAGGGAGTGATAGGTGAGCGGGGTATAAATAGGGATAGGACTAATGAAATGAAGCTGGTGATAATCAGGGGATGTGGAGCAGGTGTGCTAGGTGGTGTAAGCAGGGGCTGAAAGAGAGAAAGAGTGAGAAAGGCAGGTGCAAACCTGACAGTATGTATACACAGTCTGGATTCAGCAAATCTATATGTACAAACAAGCGGGTAAACTGACTGGCAAACTGGAGCAGATAAGGGATTAGTGGGTTCTGAGGCAGGATACAGACAAGCCATTCTTATTCTCAACTGGGGCATGGACTGGTGACTGGCTGCAGGTGGAGCAGGGTGAAAAACACTGAGATTTAGCACTACCAAGGCAAGCAAAGACTGAAATGGGCTTATAAGCAGGGTGCTTTCTAGCAGGCTTGATGCTAGCTGAAAGGGATCAGCCATAGAAACTGGGGATGGCTAAATTTTAACACACAGGTAAGCATAAAGACACCAGAGATCTGGCTGTCTCAGGAAATAGCAACAGTGTTGGAAAGGTAGTTGGCCTGTGAAGATAAAGCTAGTCAAGTAACATGACTACTGAAGTGTGTGAAACAATACAGACAACCATATCTACAAATATGGAACACACATTGGAACAAACAACTGATCAGATTTTGGGGAAAACAAGTGTCCATATGCATAAATGTCCAACAAACAAATGAAGTAAGTGGTGCTGAGGGAGAAAGGGAAACAGGTTACAGGGAAATGGAAAACAGATGCTGGAAAGTCACACAAAGAGGATCCTCAGATGGCAATCTAGCAACAAGTGATTGCAGACCAATGGCTTAGGCACTACATTTCTTCCAGTGGTCCTGTTCATGGTCACGTTATATTCCTTTTAGGTGTGTGTTTTGCAGCAGTGTACCTGTTTATTATTTCACCCTGGTAGTATACCTAATTAATCTTGTGTAGTTATTTTTACCTGCCACCCATATGTAGCTGCTGTTGCACTTCATGCCCTGCCCTCTTGTTGCATTATTATGTTATCCTACTGTTTGCATGGTACTTCCTGTGGCTCTGCCAAACTAAAAGAATGCTACCACAGATAGAACAATTCTTGGTGTTTTTCTGTCAGCATGGGTCAGCCCTGCTGAGCCAAGGCATGTATGGTGAAGTAGTACTGAGGTACTTCTGATTCAATGCAGTAGTGTTTCCACAACGCATTGCTTATTTTTTACGTCTTGATTATGTTGGGGGTGGCACAAGCCACTGAGAAGTGATACATGACTCATGGCGTCTGTGTTGTCAGGATCAACGCGTAAAGCTGCTGATAATGTCAAGGGTGAACTCAATTATATAGCCTGACAAGGACAAGTAAAACACTGTCTCTTTAATAAGCACACTGGTCAGACACAATCGATACTCAAGGCAGGAGTCTGATTCAACAAGTAACACTCTCAGGTCGATAATACAGTCTAGAATCAGAGCCAGCAAACTTACACAGCCGAGAGATCCACAAACGAGAGGTCAGAGAGGGGAGTCTAATAGTTGAGATACAGAAAAACATGATCAGAATCAGAGGGGTTAGGCAGTACTTGGTGGTCAATGGCAATCCAAGATCAAAACAGGAAAAACAGGCACAAGAAAAACGCTGGAAAGTCTGACATGAGTTAGAACAATCTGGCAGCTTCTAGGTGTGGGGAAGCTGCCTATAAGGGGGTGAAAACAGGTGCAAACAATAACTGCTGATTGGAGTAAAGAGTCTGAAACCGAGGTGAAACTGAAACAGGAAGTAATGTCCAAATAAAAGCATGAGAATGGAAGCCGATGGGACAGAATCATGACAGATGTGGTGTTTCTAGCTTGCAACATAGAACCCTTAGGTGCTAGGCATTAATTTAGCTCCCCACCAGAAGACCAAGTGAGAGACTCCATTTTCCAATATTCCTGCAGTGAAGTAATGTATAAAAAGTGGATGCTAAATGTGTATGGACACTCCTTCAGTGCAACATTTCAGCCAGTCACGTGTTTTGCCGAGTCAGAAATGTTAAAGACAGAGCTCGGCCCCACTCGGACCTGGGCTGGCTGAGCCCGAGTCAGCATGATTACTCCCTTCTGTTAGAGACATATGTAACCCCTACCCACCTGGCTTGGCTCAATTAAAGCAGGCTGACCTATGCTGATAGAAAAACACCATCTCTCATCATTTCTTACCAATCCAATGTTCACCACAATATATGTCTAACACTGTTAATAATGGCTCCTCATAGACTTGCATATTGCTCCATAGTTGTCTTAGTATTGAGAAAAAAAGGAGCCAGTATTAACAGTGAATCAAGTTTAGGTAGGTATTTCCCTTATGTTTCAACAATGACTCCTGCTACTCATCCTGTCTCACCTATTTCTCCTAGTGAATTATTAGGAGAAACATATCAAAAACACAACAGACAAAATAGAAACTATAATGAGGCCAAAATGAGAATCATATGTTTGCCTCCTGAGCTGTAGATGCTTTGAGCAGTAAAATTTTCTTCAAGGATGTGCTGGCAGATTGACTATACAACATTCGCTGAAGATGAATGAGGGTGAAGCTAGTTGGAGCAAGCAATGAGAATGGGACAAAGACCAAAGCCCAGGGGCTTGTGTAAACAATAACCAGTGAAAACCTGGGTGGAAAACAGAGCAATGTCTGTGATCATGACAGAAACACATACAAGTCTTGGCCAATTTTAGCAATAATAGTGAGCAGTTATCCCTTACAGGTATGTGCCAAAAAATTAGAATATCAAGGAAAAGTCCATTTATTTCAATAATTTGTTTCAAAAAGTGAAACTTGTATGTTATATTAGTTCACTGCACACAAAGTGAAATATTTCAAGCCTTTATTTGTTTCAATTTTGATGATTATGGATTAAAGACAAAAAAAAAAACCCAAATCCAGTATTTCACAAAATTAGAATATCATGACAAAGTTCAACATTGTAGGCTCCCTGTGTCCCAATCTAGTCAGCTAATTAATGCAAAACACCTGCAAAGGTTTCCTCAGCCTTGAAATTGTCTCAGTCTGGCTTAGTAGGCTTCAGAATCATGGGGAAGACTGCTGACTTGACGGTTGTGCAGACGACCATCATTGACACCCTCCATAAGGAGGAAAAGTCTCAAAAGGCAATTGCAAAAGAAGCTGGATGCTCACAGAACGCAGTAAGAATTGTGCATAAGATGGGGTATAGGGATCACACCAATGGAGCTTTCATACAGTCTAAATTGTTAAAATTTTTTGATTTAGTGGGATATAAGACTGCAGTGTTTATGTATAAAGCCAGGAACAATTTATTACCTGGTGGAATTCAAAAATTATATAATGAAAGGGAAGGGGGATACAATTTAAGGGGTCAGTTAAATTTAAAAGTTCATGCTATACAACCAAAAAAAGATTTTGTATTTCCATAAGCGGGGTACAACTATGGAATAATTTAAGTGGGGACTTAAAAAATAGTAAAAGAATTAACGAGTTCAAACGTAAATATAAAGGTGTGTGTCAATCAAGATATATGCAAGAACAGGCTCAATAATTATATTTTGTAAAGCATTCTTTAGTATATCATTTGTGTGATTTAAGAATGTTAACACTGTTATATTCTTTTTTAGTATAATGTTTGTGTGTGCAGAAGTGAATCATTTATTGCTTGCAAACCAATGATGGTAAGATGATGTTATGGGGTAGGACTGGATAAGTCTGACTTCTTCCTACTCCATTCAAGCATGTATTAGGTATATTCTAATTTTTTGGCACATACCTGTATGCCAGTCAGGGTTGCTACTGTATGTCAGAACAAAGTTTTCCAAAGTGTTCACAGATACTATAATATAAGATTTGGCTGTATGTTTTGTGTGTGCACATGTCCACTGTGTGAATATAACCATAAAAACAAATAACTTAGAAAGCATGATATTAAAATGTCTTACAAAGCCAAATACCAAGCACAACACAGGCAAATAGAGACATGCCCTGTCTCCGATCCCTTAAGTTGTCTTTACAAAATATTAATGAAAAGGATGTGTTACAGAGTTGGTGACCAAGGTTTAGGTCAGCCAGGCACTCGGCCCCAGCCAATGTCCAAAACACAATGCACTGGCCTCCTACAGCCTCTCCAGCAGGTGGTGGGCCCACCAAAGAGTGGCTCCACATTATGGTTTCGGGCTGAACCCGACCAGGCCCCGTGGGTATAGGCCTGGCCACCAGGCACTCAGGCACTCGCACGTGAGCCTCTTCCCCAGGCCTGGCTCCAGGGTGGGGCCCCGGTGTGGGACCCCAGTGACCCCATACCGGGCGGGGTAAACGTGAGCCTTGATTTTTTGTTAATCATAAATGGCCTATGAATCGCCCTTTGTCTGGTCTGTCATCCAGGACCTGTTTGCCATGAGAGACATATAGCTCCCGACAACATAGCTCCTGGGACCATTCAGGCACTCAAACCCCTCCACCACGTTAAGGTGTCGGTTCCAAATCTGAGGCCATGATTCTCAATTAGAAAAAGGTGGATTGCTCTCTCTGGGTTGGGGGCGAGTTGCTCCCTCAAGTGGAGGAGTTTAAGTATCTTGGGGTCTTGTTCACGAGTGAGGGAAAAATGGAGCGGCAGGTTGACAGATGGATCGGTGCAGCATCCGCAGTAATGCGCTCTTTGTACCAGTCTGTTGTGGTGAAGAAGGAGCTGAGTCGTAAGACGAAGCTCTCAATTTACCGGTCGATCTACGTTCTTACCCTCACCTATGGCCATGAACTTTGGATCATGACTGAAAGAATGAGATTGTGGATACAAGCGGCAGAAACGAGCTTCTTCCGGAGAGTGGCTGGGTGCACCCTTAGGGATAGGGTGTGAAGCTCAGTCACCTGTGAGGAGCTCAGAGTAGAACTGCTGCTCCTCTACGTTGAGTGGAACCAATTGAGGTGGCTCAGGCATCTGTTTCGGATGCCCCCTGGGCGCCTTCCTGGGGAGGTGTTCCGGGTATGTTCCAAGAAGACCTTGGGGCAGGCCCAGGACACGTTGGAGAGACTATGTCTCCCGGCTGACTTGGGAATGCCTTGGGGTTCCCCCTGAGGAGCTAGAGGAGCATGATCTCAGATTGTGGCTTTAAGGTTTCTAAATCCAAATTACAGATTGGTCGACCCGGTCTCGGTTGAAGTGAATGAAGATGGATGGATGGATGTGTTACAGTTCCATTCTCAATACGATGTTTGCACACAGTTTTTTATACAGGGTTTTACATTCATAACTCCTATTTGTATCAAAAATATATGATGCTTTGATAAAGACCAATAAACTGTCACAGTTTCTGAGTAAATACAGTTGCTTTTATTCTGTTAACATCTACTGTTACATTAATGTAATTCCAATAGTCTATTTCTAAAGACCTCAATGCAGTGTAAGTCAGGGCAATTTTGAGTTAGCAAAATCACCATGGAATATTTTTCCAGAAATAATCGTTCTGAAGGCTGATCTGAACCAGCTGTAAAAGAAAGCATAAATAAATGGATTCAACATTGAATTTGACAGTGCAAGCCAGTTCAGTGTTTCAATCACAGGAAGTGGTACAGAATTATTAGTAAGAGGCAAAAAGGTGGTGCAAAGAAAGAAAGGAGCCCAGCATAAAAGAAAAACCCCCAAAACAGTAGCCAGAGTTTTTGTAGCCTTCCTCTCCATCTTACTGACAGCTCCTCTGGACTCTGGACTCTGACTGGTTGTGTTCTGGATGCTGCGTACCTGTCTCTGTGCAACAAGGAAAATCTTCAGGTAGATACAGAGCATTATGATGACTGGGAGATAAAATGATAAAATAGGTCCAATAGTGTTTGACATAAGAACATCAATTAAACACCATTCCTCACATTCTTCACTGTTTAATCCAGCAATTATGACACTTATTCCTATTAGAGCAGAAACACCCCAGCTCAGCACAATCATGATGACAACAATGTGATGATTTATTTTAATTTTGTATGTCAGAGGCTGACACACTGCGTAATATCTGTCAATAGAAATACAGCATAGATTCAGAATAGAGCATGTGCTCAGTGATATATCAAAGCTGCCTCGTATCTGGCAAAATACATTTTCATGATAAATACATGAGCTGAGAGAGAATGCCATGCTGAAAGGAAAGACTATAAGCCCAACAAGCAGGTCAGCCACAGCTAGAGAGAGGATAAGGTAGTTTGTAGGAGTGTGGAACTGCTTGAAGTAAATGATGGAGATTATTACCAGAAGATTTCCACATATTGTAACAACAGACAGTAACAAAAGATATATATATAATAATACACATATAACAGAAGAGGTGCGTGCCAATACATAACTGTAATCATCTATTACATAGCAGGGATGTACATAAGTCATATTGACAGTAACCTCTGTTTTCATGTTGTTGGGTGTCTACAGTTAAAGACAATTCATATTATTATCAATATCGAAATCATCATTTAAAATATTTTAGTGATAAACCTTGTACAGTGTGAACAAAGTCGGTTTCTTAGAATAACATGGGTATAATTTTGTTTCGTTTAGCTCTTCATAAAATGTTTGTATCATATCTGAGAAACCCTCGATCATCACTGTGCCAGGGCTGTTGGCTATTCTTGGTCACATATGCAGATTCTTAATATTTATCAGTCTTTGCTGCATTATCTATAGTTGCTGTCCAATCAGAAAGCAGAAACTAAATTCTGTATGCAAGATATTCATACAAAGGCTGAGCAAGAATAGCCAACCAATGACAGTGTGTGTATGTGTGGCCTTTTTATATATACTTGTGGGGACTGGAGGCTTGGCATATTGAACAATTCATTGAATTTTACAAAAATGATGAGGTAAAAGGTTAGACCAAGTTTCGGCTTTGGTTACGGTCTAAGTCTATGTATCACCTGGTACTGGCTCGACTCAACTCTATTCTCTTTTGGTACATAGTCCTTGGTTTTACATTGCAGATGGTCCACTCTCAGTGTAGCTGGTTGTCATAGCAACACTGCATTACACTGCCGTGATGTTGTCAGCAAGCAGACAGTAACAAGGAAGTCACTTTTTAAATTTTTCCCGACAGTGCTGAAATGTCCTTTGTACCCGTGTGCGGCCAACAGTTGAGAGATTTCCTGGTCGTTACGTGCTGCCCCATCCAGCTCTCGCTGGATTTTTTTCATCAACTGTTATATGTGTATTATTATATATATCTCTTTTGTTACTGTCTCCATCAAGCACAGTAACATCTGCACCTCCTCATTTGACCATGGCTTGGTTTTGCAGGCTGCCATGTAATCAGTATGGTTTAAGTAATTATAAATACAGGCCAAGTAGTTAGTATGGTAACAACAGTAAAATAACAGTTAACATTAAATAAATTAAATTGCTTTTAAAAATGGAGATTCTTTTTCCAGGACATCTCACATATTGATGACATGATTTCTGTGACCATTCACTAGACTGCAGTGTTTATATGTCGCACTTTTGTATCACCTCGGCTCACTTGAAACTTCTACAGAGGTGATACCCAAAATAGTGCATTTGACTGATGGAAAACAAATGAGATAAGTCAAGCTGAGTCAAGTTGAGCCGGTACCAGGTGGTGGAAAAGGGGCTTAAGTGACGGACGACAACAGGGATGTGTGTGTGTGTGTGTGTGTATTCAATATAATTTTGGTCTATTTAGGATTTCTAAATATAACTCCATATGATCATTTTAACCTTTGATTATAAGATCAAGAGTGCATTTGGTTGACATTTCTCTTACTGATCAAGTGCAATGGTAACCTCCAGCTAACAAGCTGTGACCCTGGATAATAAATGATAACAAAGAAATTTTGGACCTATTTTATGCCAAAACCAAAGAGGCATATAACTCATCACCCCGTCCTCTCCTTGGAAGATCAGCTCACAACCTGGTTCAACTTTTGCCTGTGTATAAACCCCTTGTACACAGGGAACCAGTTGTCCTGCATTGACCAATTATGTACCAGGGATTATGGGGACATGGACGCCAATGTGAAGAAGGTTCTTTTGTTTACCTTGTTAGCATGAGCATTCACTGCTATTCACTGTAAAATTTGGGCCACGCTGCTGTTCACTGTTGAATTTCGGCAATAGTTAACACTGCATAACAACACGCCATGCATTTTTGTTAGTACTTGATGTTAAAGAGTGTTTTTTATTTATCAGTGCCGACACACTGGTGGTAGAATTGGTGCTAAGGTAGAGTAGGCTACATTAGCAGCATGGCTAACCAAAACACAATGGAAACTCCCAGGTTGAAAACATGAATGAAACCACACACCTCAACTCACCACAACGTGGACGTATTGTACACAACTACAGGCAAGACGCTCAGGGCCAGGAAACAGGAGTCACTCACTGGAGTTATGTGGAGGCTGATGGCAAATGCAAAACCCCTCCGGGGGGCAAGCAGAAGGCTGACAGAAAAGCCAGAACCCCTCAGGAAGATGGGCAGGAAACTGTTTATAATGAAGATTGAGGGATCTCCAGGGTACTGGTTTGAGTAGGTTAAACTTATGGGGTGTGAATCCAAGCAAAGAATAATGGGAAATTAGTCCTTCAATAAACCATCTAAAATCCACTCCTGCTGTGTTGTACTTGGATGTATGAGTGTGTGTGTTTCTGAAAAGGGGAACAACAAACTCTTAATAGCTAATATTCAACAGGATTGAATCATTACAGTTAGAAGCTAAAGCTGATGTAATATAAAGTACCATGGTTAAAACAAGTCTTATTCAGAGATGGGCAGCACGGTGGCACAGTGGTTAGCGCCAGTGCCTCACAGCGAGAAGGTTCCGGGTTTGGGCCCCACCTGGGACCTTTCTGTGTGGAGTTTGCATGTTCTCCCCGTGCTTGTGTGGGTTCTCTCCGGGTACTCCGGCTTCCTCCCACAGTCCAAAGACATGCAGCTTAGGTTGATTGGTGTCTCTAAATTGCCCATAGGAGTGCGTGTGTGTGTGTGCGGTTGTTCGTCTATGTGTTAGCCCTGCGATGGATTGGCGACCTGTCCAGGGTACGGGATTGGCCCCCCCCCCCTCCCCGTGACCCTGTTCAGGGACTAAGCGGTAGAAAATGAATGAATGAATATTCAGAGATCACAAATTCACCATCAGTATACAGGTGACTTCAACCTAATTAGGAGGCTCAGTAAATGATTTCTACTGATATTCACTAACTTACTTAAAGCAAAATTGTTGATAAAACATAACCTACTGACAGTAATAGAGAAAGTGATGCTGAAGTGCTAGCTGAATTTAGCTGGGTGTTAGCCTACAATGGTAGCATCAATTAGACTAGACAAACAAACAGAGCAGTCAGATGGAGTGATGTGGAAATATCTAGCGTGAAATTTACATGCTCTCTGGATATGAAGCTGACAGGATTATTGTCCATTCACGCACAGTGAAGACAGCAAGAGCGCATGTCCATGTTGAGAGCTGCTCTGTCATTCACAGTGCTCAGTGATATATACTGTTGCACCCGGTACTTTTAATCATGCTAACTCTGAGAGACGAAGCAGTCCAAGTAACTTCAAAACAGTGCTGATTTATGCAATGAACACAGGTAAAAATGAACATTACACGCTCAGGTATCTTGCACCTCCAACACGCACGCAGGCAGCTGAAAGATGAAAGACCCTCAACCACAACAGGCCTATACATTAGCCCCATTCTACACATAGACACGCCAAACCGTGACGTCTCCCGGTGCTGCAGCTGCCCCGAGGAGTAGTCAAAGCACGAGGAAAAATCAGTGTGTGAATGTCTGTTGATTACGTGGTGTGTAGCTAAAACCATTCTAACACGCCCTCTAGTGACATGTCCTGACATTAAACATAAGAAAATATTATGGCTATGGCTACAGTTATACACGTCATAATAATAATAATAACCATCCTGTCTTCTAACAGTCATCAACTTTCTATCTAGTTATCCTTGACCATAAGCACCCTGCAGCACTCATGAGCATGACTAAGCATTTAACAGCCTGAGCTAGACACCCTGTCTACTCTAAACATTTCTAATACATCAAGTATCTAACCAATATCTATCTGACTAAAAATACCTAACAATACATTTATGACTGACACAGCACTCCATGACCAACGGAGGGGAACTTCCTCTGTCAGTGGTACCAAACGAGCCACTGGATGAATGAACAACCTATCCTTGGTCTGGACAGCTGCTGTTCATAACCTTCCATCAGCCCCAGAGTACATCTGTGTTATTTTTCCAATTGGCCACAAGGCCCTTTGCAAATGAGGGTCAACAATTAGCACCACCTGGTCAGCTTTCAAGTTCTTGGTTTCAGGTATCCTCTTTCTCAATTTTGGGCAGTGAAAAAGTGTTTCTTCTTAAAATGACTTTGCTGAATTGGACTATCAAAAGATACTGTAACTCCTTAATGACTGTGTTCTTATTTTATTTATGTTAAACTGTAACTGTATTTGTAGTATATGGTTTTATACTTCACTGCTCTTATCTGCTTTTATCACTGTATTGTTTGTTCTTCCTGATGTTGACATCAATTACAGTATCATGGTTTAAAATACAAAGCCCTCTCATAGCATATTTTTTTAAACTAATATTTTAAAACACAATAATCCAAGTGCTCACATATGTCTTCATAATTCCTCTAAGTCTCCAGTTAGGTGATCTGATGCAACACTCAACAGCCTTCAATTAGAGGTGTGAATGTTGGTCCCTGAGCTACCATTGTCCTAAACACAGACACACACACGCACCCTCTCCCACACACACACACACACACCCATATACACCCTATCTGCCTGCATTATCTCACCTCTCCAACCTGGGACCTTATTGTTTTCAAGCTATAACAAAACCAGTGGAGCAAAACAAACTCTTAGCCACTTAATGGTCAGAATAATGATATAATATACTCACAGAGTCAAATTTAATGAGGAGCAACAAATAAATTAGAAATGAGAGAATAGCTTTCCTTACAGTCTAAGGAAGTTTTCTTAGGTGTAAAATTTATCATTCAGTCTATATGGATTGCCTCCATTTGCATTGTAGTGTTATGCGACTGAACATATAAAGTCAACAGAAATAATCAGTCAAATTAAAAGTTCTGTTATGGTTAGTCCCCCTCACCAGGAGGGTGAAGGAGATCTAGGGGTTGGACTCAAGATTGCTGACCCAGGTGCTACTACAAAAAGGGGGTTTATTGTAAAAATCAACAACAACAAAGTAACAACATAACAGGGTCCGTAATACTTACAATAAGGACAACTAAGGAGACCAGGACGAACAGGTACACACACAAAGTAACGGCAGGAAACAGGAGTAGAGGACCAGGAAGGACAGGCGAACAAAAACGGATATCCACAGAACAGGGACTGTCAGCGTGGACGTCTCACACAAAAAACAGCAAACACTCAACCAACATTCAAAATGAGATCCACAGCACAGGTACTGTCAGCCAGGAAATCAAAATGACATATTTCAGGTACATACAGTAAGGTAAGTTAGGTAATGCTCCAGCAAAGACAGAGCGTCTGCCAGAGGTTTAAATAAGGAGAAAAAGTAATCATCGGGATGCACCCCAGCTGTGTGCATCGACAAACCAGTTGCTAATTACTGGAATGCAACACAGCTGAGGTGCAGAGCCCACATGATAAAGAGAGTAGAGGAGAGAAAAATGAAGGAGAGGCAGCGGCCGCCGAGCGGCCTTAACAAGTTCCCAGAAAGTTTGTGGATTTTAATACTTAATTAAATACAAAAAAGTAACTTATAACTAAAATGATGCCAGCTAATCAAACTTGTATTAGCATCCTTTAAAAGTTAACTCACTCAACTTTAGAACCTTTATAGTGTCTATACTTTCTTACAGACAGGCAAAATATATTGTGTATAAATACACATATACTGTATATAAATGTAAATATGAGATCACCCTAAATTACTTTCAACTTTGCTAGTGAACATATATAGTGCTGACAGGTGATGAATTAAAGAAAAAATTTGAATAAATGAGTGGTTTCTTCCAGGATGACAGCACCCCTATTCACAGGACACGAGGGGTCACTGAATGGTTTAATGAGGATGAAAATGGTGTGAATTATATGCTGCGGCCTTCACAGTCACCAGTGCTCAGCCCAATTTAACATCTATGGGAGATTTTGGAGTGATGTGTTAAACAGAACACCAAAATGAATATATTTTGGAAGAACGATGTTCATCCTCCAGTAGAGTTCAGAGACTTGGATAATCAATGCCAAGGTGAACTGTTACTGTTCTAGTGGCACATGGTGGCCCATTGCCTTTTTGAGACACTATGCTGGGTTTTCCATTCATTTGTCACCTGTCTATATGTCCTTTCAACTGCCATCCTATACAATGCAGCGTTGTTTTCATAGTGGATATTTACGTGACCACAAAGACGACATGTCTGGTAGCTACTGGAAGAAATGACTACAGTTTCTTGTAGGCATATTGTGACATGAAGTAACACTTTGAGCAATGAAACTCTAAGAGAGTATTTCATTTAGATGCATCCTTGAACCTATGCCCAGTAATAAAGGTGAGCTATATACCACCAAAGGCAGAGGTGGGTCATGTATTTTGACCTGCAGTATTTATTAACTGAAATGTAACCTATATTATTGGGCTCTTTTGTAGACTACAATGACACAGATGTACATGACTGGCAGCTTTCCAAAGGCTTTTTTTTCAGACTGCTATGCCTCAAAGAGTAGGTGTTTGCTTTTTCACAGTTTTTGAACTTATTATAAAGGAAGAAGAATAAGACAAACAAAAAGAAGAAAGAGCAGTATAAAACAGGTAGCATCAAGGAAAGTTGTATGCTTGTAATCTAAGCTACCTAGAAAACATCCAGTCTACCTTTAGATCATATTGTATAACATACACTGCATCTAAGACATCAGTTTGACACTGCAGTGAATCTGCACTGTTTCTTTTATAAAGCACAGTGTTACACATTCTTTATATGAATCCAGATTATGTGGCTATGCAATTTTTATGTTCATTGTGAAATAAATTACCTAAAACAAAATCACAGTGTACATATAGAGGAAAAAGGGATTTAAACATTTAAAGTGCCTTCCCTCCCCAACCACCTGTTAGTCACCTGTGAATGCTGAACAAAAATTCTGAAACCTAAGACTTTAGACACAAGGAGAATCATCACAATACCCAGTTACACAATCAAGTAGTGTATCTATGCTTATTCTGAAGAACAGTCACTTAACTTGCCAGACAGGTGTGTGACTGGGACAAAGCATTCCAGGAAGTTGGCTGAGAGTCTTTCTCACATGTATTTCTGAAGATGTACAGTAAAATAATTGTGCGCTCCTGACAAGAGGCCTTTTGGAATCTAGAAGACAATGAAAGGTAAACAAATACAATTAGCATTTTTTTTGTAAATATATACAATTAACAAAACTTCATTCTTATCTTAAGTGGTATATCTACTGTATAGGTGGTTATTACTTAAGCAAATTAAAGAGCAGTATGCTATGTATTAAAGAGGAAGTACAGATTTGCCATAGCTTGGATTGCCTTTACACATGCACTCATGTAACACCAATTTAACATTTATCCCATTTTACTAAACATATGAAAACCCCTTAATATTAAGTGTTAATAACTCAAACCTACTACTACTATATTTTTGATATGCCATTATGATATCTTTATAAATATTACACATTTATGCCTTTAGAGTAGGTTTTATAGAAGAGGCTTGTGCACAATTTACTTAAAAAAGGCAGTGCCAAACAATACTGTGTTCTGCAGTTGCCTCTTGTTATCATGCTCAGAATCTACAGATGAAAATTTCCTGGTAGAGAACAGTTATATATTTATTTTGGTTAAAGGGTCCTCAAAGAGTATTGTCTAGTAACTTTCACTTTTGGCTTTGTTGAGTTCTCATTTATTTACTCCTTCACCATGGACTCCTAGAGAATGACCTGCTAGCATAGCCTTCACTAGTGAGAGCATAAGGACGCAGTATTCACATGAGGCTGTTCATGTGGAAAGGTTCACAAAAGCAGAATCAGAATCAGTTTATTGGTCAGGTGTGTTGGACACATGAGGAATTTGACTCAGGTACATTGGCTCTCAATGTGCAAACAGTAAACCAGCATAAGGCTGTGTAATATAACAAAATAAGCAGTATTAACATCAACAACCAGTGCAAACAATGCAGAATAAGCAGTATAAACAGACATTAAACAATGCAGACAACAAGGAACGTTTGTTGAAATGAGATAAATAGGGATAAGGGATAAAGATAGAGTACTTAAACTAGAGACCTGTATGAGCCTGTATGATCTGTACAATGTATATTTACAGGTGTTGCACTGAAGGTTATTTGTCCAATCATAGTGTCGTTGGTTAAGTATTCATCAGAGTGATGGCCTGGGGGAAGAAACTGTCCTTGTGCCTGGTTGTCTTAGTGCACAGTGACCTGTAACACCGTCCAGAGGGGAGGAGTTCAAACAGATTGTATCCGGGGTGTGAGCGGTCTGCAGTGATCCTCTCCGCCCTCCTTTTGACCCGTGCAGTGTATAGGTCCTCCATGGAGGGCAGGCTCACACCAATGCCCTTATCTGCAGTCCTGACTGTTCACTGAAGTCTGTACTTGTCCTGTTTGGTTGCTGAGCCAAACCAGACAATGATACAAGCACATTATTCAGACCAGCTGGAGGGATATAGTGAACATTCAAGCTACAGCAGTGTGATGTTAAATGAAAATCAATGTAATATTATTTATATTACTCTAAAATTAAACTCATGTTTTGTCAATTTGAAGTGTTCTTAATAGCCTGGGTCTGTCAGAGGTTTCTTCTGTTAAATAATAATAATAATAATGATAGTAAACATCATTTATATAGCACTTTACAACTCGGGGAGCCCAAAGTGCTGTACAAAATAAGGATAACTATACACTAAAAACAATACTAAAACCGACAGAGCACTACTAAACCATAACCCAATAATCATAAAATATAAAACATGTGCACAATGCCGTTCAACGGCAAATAAAACAAATCAAAGCTCGAAAGCTTGTTTAAAAAGATATGTTTTTAGTCTGGATTTAAAAACCGTTAGCTCGGTCGTAGATCGAATCTCTAGCGGTAGTGAGTTCCACAGTCGAGGGCCATAAACGGCAAATGCGTGGTCCCCCCAATTTTTGGATCGGGACCGTGGGACCACTAGGGAAAAGTTTTCCGAGGAGCGCAAGGCTCTGCACAGGACATAAACAGATAAAAGATCTGCCAAGTAAGGTGGGGCAAGGCCGTGTAAGGCTTTAAACACAAATAAAAGAGTCTTAAACACGATCCTAAAATGTACAGGCAGCCAGTGTAAAGTGCGGAGAACCGGAGTAATGTGGGCAAGCCTGGGAGTATTGGACAGAAGCCGAGCTGCTGCATTTTGGACCAGCTG
>NW_018128516.1:26983-32387 GCF_001952655.1 Monopterus albus
GCTTTTAAGCGTGTAAGAAACATTATATATTTTATAGCAGGGATGCATGTCATAAACAATGTAAACAGATTCTGTTTCCATGCCCCTACAGGTAAATAAAATGGGATTATATTTTGGGATGAATAATATTGATAAATTTTTTTTAGTTTATCAGCATTGCAAAATACAAACAGAAATACTGTACTTAAGATTAAAAACAAATTTTTACTTTAAGTAACCTCTCCACACAGTGTTATACCACAAATCGTGTTCTGTACCCTAAATATCATCAATGTATCAGCATTGTTGATCAGCTTCTCTGGATGCTGGTAACACTGCAGGACTTGAACTTGATTTTTATCAGCACTTATTTCATTACCATAGTCATGACAAACATCCAATCAGCTACAGGAAGCTGCAGACAAAAAAAGATGAGTAAATATTCCCTAAGCACATCTGTGGAAGTGCAGAGTACATTATGAAAATCCTCTCAAAGCATGCTGAAGTTCATGGTAGTTTCTTTTTTCTTTTTTTCTTTTTTTTAAACAGCATCTTTCCTTGATATTTCTTTTACAGCAGATGTTTCTGTGGAGCTCGCAAGCCTGACCCACTGGGTTGAGACCATAAATTCCTTTTACTGGGATACGTGCCCCAGTATTGATCTGCTGTGCCCCAGTAAAATCACAGGATCAAGTTTTAACAGGTTCCAATATCTGGCAGTGGATTGATTTAGATTGATAACAGGAAAAGAAATTATTTGTTGTTGTAATCCAGTATGTCAAAGCAAAATACAAGCTGAGGTGCAGCAGTCAGGGCTTGTACACCACAGTTCCCAGGTGTGCATATCATGCACATTGTAGCTGGTGCACTGTAGCATGCGTGCAGCAATCCATGTACTGGCAATGAACAGACTGAGGCATGTGACAGGGACTAAATGAAGTTTATGAATAATACCGATGATCTTATTTGACTCAAACATTGACTTCTAGATAGACATAAAAAAATTCTTTATAGGCCGAGTCAGGGATGAATTTTGGAGAGGTGAGGGTGAGAGGGGTCAGACCTGGGTGTAGTTAGTAAGCAAGCTAACATTAGTTTAGTTAGCTAGTACATAACCAGGCACGTACGTTGAATGTGAAGTAAATTAGAGCTCTGTACATCAGTGCATATAATCAGCTGGATTACTCTTAAAACCCAATTTATCTGTGTACTACTTGAAATAAAACGTATGCCAAGTAGGCTATGTTGCTTAATACATCACATGTAGTGGTCTATATTAAGACTGGACTATTCATTTTGCACTTAATAAATATAACATACAACAGATTTAACACACTTGATGCTGCACTTTGTTTTATTCACATTTAACAAACAGTTGAACCTGAGGCAGGAAGGGAAGTGTGGAGAAAGATCTCTGTGCAGGATCCTCTATAGCCGTGGTTCTCAAAGTGTGGGGCACGCCCCACTAGTGGGGAATAAAGCCATGACAGGTGGGGCACAATGAACGGAGAAAATTAGAAATGGGTCATTAATACAAGTAAATTAATTTAACATCAGTTCGGGGCCCGGGAGAAAAAAGTGGAACCATAGTGCAACAATAACGGTTTAACGTTGACATGTTAACTGCAGCTCAATAATATAAGGAAGCTTTCACACAGAGGGCCAATAGTGTATGTAGTGGGTATAATAACGTAAATGGATAAACTTGTTACATAGACCACAAAAAAGCTGGCGATATTGGGCAAGCAGACAAAGAAGCGCCAGGCCTTATCAACCAAAAAGCCAGCTGAAAAGAAAATATGATGAAGCCTATCTGGCACTTGGATTCACTGTGGGAATGGTGGGGGCAGAGGAGAGGCCTATGTGTGACTTGTGTCTTAAACCACTGGCAGCAGACAGCATGAGGCCCAACAAATTAAGAAGACGTTTTGAGACAACACACCCCAGTCACGTTAATAAGCCACTCGACTGGCAGAAAACACAAAAATCGTATGGTAAAATCTACATCAGTGAACAGCAAAGCACAACTGGCTTCCTTCAAAGTTGCATACAGAATTGCATAGTGCAAAAAACCACACACAATTGCTGAGCAGCTCATTCTCCCTGTAACTGTAGATATGGTGTCGATTATGCTGGATGAGACAAGTGCTGCAAAATTGAAAACTATCCCTCTGTCAAACGATACAGTCGCACTTATATTTTATCTATTTTGAACTTGGTGTTTTTTTGATATGAAAATAAATTTCAAATTTTAAAATTGGCCGATTTTGTTATTTTTTGACAAGTGGGGCTTGAAAATTTGCCCACCCTCTTTTAAGTGGGGAATGACAAAAAATGTTTGAGAACCACTGCTCTATAGAGACTGTTGTGTGTGACCACCAGCCATCCACTAGAGTAATTGGAGCATTGATATCTTATGTGGCCTTATGAGTTACAAAAAATGATCAGGTTGTGTTTTTTTAATATTGCTCTAAGGACTTGATATATTAACTTGCAAAAATTTTAATTTGACAAATCAAACTGGGGCTGCTTAACAATCAAATTAGTTATTATTGTGAAATGCAGAAGATGCAAAGAAATGTGCAATACAGGGACAGACTTTTACACCATTAAAACATCAAATCAAATCAAATTTATTTATATAGCACTTTAAAAAACAACATCCAGTTGACCAAAGTACTTTACATAGGGAGAATAAGATCACAATAAATAAAGTAAAATAAATAGGATCAGTGCAAGAATAAAGCACAATAACATAGACACACAGATGACATACATTCAATAAATTAAAAGGAATGCATCGGGTCCTACTACATATTAAAAGCCAGGGCAAATAAATACTATGTTTTAAGCAATAATTTAAAAGTAGTCAGGTCAGTAGCTGATCTAACATTAAAAGGTAGAGTATTCCACAATTTAGGGGATGCAACAGTAAAATCACAGTCACCCCAGCGTTTATATTTGGCCCTTGGAACCTCTAAAAGAAACCGGCTTGAAGATCTGAGGGACCTTGTAGGTTTGTGCCAAAGCACTAATTCAGTGAGGTAAGATGGTGCCAAACCATTAAGAGCCTTAAAAACAAAAATCAACAAACATGTTGAGAATGTTCTTAATTTATGTCGAAATAAATATTTATTATATATATTACATTTTTATCTTTACCAGAAGCTGTTTCACTTTCAGTAGCAGCAATATGGCATTGAAATAGTGGGTTTAACAAAGGAAGTTCATATAGGACAATGTATAGTACATTTCATTCGTGCAGCAGACATTCAAGAAAAATAGCTGTGTGAGCTGAGTAATGGGGGGGGGGGGGGGGGGGTCTCCTCAACAAACTGCACCAATACAAAATTAAAATGATAGAGAAAAGGAAAAATTTCAGTTTGTTTTACGTTTTAAATGCTCAAGATAGGTCAGTGTTCAAAAGGAAAAGTTTGAACATCAGGCATTAATGATGATGGTTGTTCTTTATTATTGTCACCATGTACTGTGCATCTTGATCTTTATCAACCCATGTCTCATTACCATAAACCTCTATACGTCTCCAATCAGATGAGGGACTATTCTTAATGACATCAGATGCCCAAGTGTCATACTGTGCTTTCCTTAAGCCTTCCCTTCTAAATCATTTTAAGAATCTTTTAAGCTTACTAGAATTGATTATAACTGACTTACACTTTGGATAGAAATAGGCCAAACAACAATAAATTACTTTACTGCTGTGCTAATGTTGAGCTGTTTTGCTCCTGAAGGTTTCATAATAAATACATGTAAACAGTGAATCTGTGTGGAACAGTTCCCCTGTTTGTGTGCAGAATAAAATAACAAGGCTACATCAGAAGATTATGGAGTTACCACTGGTGTGCCATATTTAAAATTGTGCCCCTCCAGAGGGTGTTGTTAATAAAATCTAACCAAAGGAGCATTCTCATTTTCATAATAAGATGGAGACTAAGGCCCTGTTCAGACCTGGCATTAACATGTGTCCTGGGAAAACTGGACATAGGTGGCCAGATAAGAGAGCATGTGTTCACACCTGGCATTAAAAAGCGTACCCAAATGCGTCCTGAGTGATTGGATCTGACTTCCCTTGCTCTAAGGCCAAACAACAATAAATTACTTTACTGCTGTGCTAATGTTGAGCTGTTTTGCTCCTGAAGGTTTCATAATAAATACATGTAAACAGTGAATCTGTGTGGAACAGTTCCCCTGTTTGTGTGCAGAATAAAATAACAAGGCTACATCAGAAGATTATGGAGTTATAAGCAAATAAACAATGACTTTATCTTTATTGTGCCAGATTTTATCAGTACTGACATGCCCATTGGCTATTTCAGTCCTCCAGACTCCAGATGTCAGAACAGTTTTGTATTAGCAAAATCACCTTTAAATATTTTTCCTGAAATGATGATTCTGAAAGCAGATCTGAACCAGCTATAAAAGAAAGCATAAATAAATGGGTTCAGTGTCGAATTTGACAGTGCAAGCCAGCTAAGAGTTTCAAATACTGCAAGTGGCACTGACACATGGTTTGAAAACTGAATGGCAAAGCAGAGGAACCTTGAGGGAAGACGTGTTTTTGGGGAGCAGTGGAAAGAGATGGACAACATACATTTGTGTGCGTACTTTGGGATGATTGGGTGATTAGGGCTTTTAATGATGAATAGTGGCTTGCTAATCTCCGGATGTGACATCGGACATTTGATTTTTTTATGTGGGAAACTGCAGTCGCAGCCAGACAAAAGAGAGACACATTTGCATGCAACCATATCACTGGAGAATAGGATTGTAGTGGAAATTTGGTACCTGGCAACGTGGACAGATTTAAAGACACTAGCCAAATTGTTAGCGATTGGTAAATGAATGTTCTCTACTTGTGTGTGTGGAGGTTTGCTGTGCTTTATGTATATTCTAGTGCCATTTAATTAGCTTGCCCCAAGGGGACAGACTGCGGGAGATTATGGATGGCTTCAAGGAGAGATGGGGGTCCCTATCATGATTTTGTCCCACCTGTTTCCGGTCTCATGCTTTTATTTTGACACAACTTCCTGTATAGCCTTATCTCAGCTACGGACTTTTTACTTTAATCAGTACTCGTTGTTTACACCTGTTTTCACCCCGTTATAGATCATTCTAGACTCATGTTCAGACTCATGTTTCCAGCGTTATTCTTGTATCTGTGATTCC
This sequence comes from Monopterus albus, assembly GCF_001952655.1. NCBI lineage: Eukaryota > Metazoa > Chordata > Actinopteri > Synbranchiformes > Synbranchidae > Monopterus > Monopterus albus. The sequence goes on from NW_018128516.1 coordinate 32,150, forward strand.
TGTTTATGAGCCCGGATTGCTTTTGACCACCGAGTACTGTTTTGCCCTCCTGCTTCTGACTGTCTTACAGTGCCTTGCGAAAGTATTCGGCCCCCTTGAACTTTGCGACCTTTTGCCACATTTCAGGCTTCAAACATATAGTTATAAAGCTGTAATTTTTTGTGAAGAATCAACAACAAGTGGGACACAATCATGAAGTGGAACGAAATTTATTGGACATTTCAAACTTTTTTAACAA
>NW_018128516.1:41428-43177 GCF_001952655.1 Monopterus albus
ACAGCAACATGCACATTTATTGTAGTCCTATATGTCAGAGGCTGACACACTGCATAATATCTGTCAATAGAAATACAACACAAGTTCAAAATGGAAGCTGTGCACAATGTTACATCAAAGGTGTTTCTTATTTTACAAAATAAACTGTCATTATACAGACAATAGGTTACAGTGAATGCCATGCTAAAAGGAAAGTCTACAACACCAATGAGCAGGTCAGCCACAGCCAGAGAGAGAACAAGAGAATTTGTAGGAGTGTGGAGCTGTTTGAAGTAAGATATGGAGATTATTACCAAAAGATTTCCACATACAGTTACCACAGATAATGAGCCAAGGAAAATATGTAATAAAACACATATTGTGAAAGGCGTGCTTGTCAGTGCATAAGAGACTCTATCTACTTCATAACAGAGTGGAATGTTGTAAGCAGTAGAGTGGTTGTCAGTGACTTCTTGTGCCATGTTTCTGAGTTCCTGCAAATCAGTTTTCCATTAATGATTAACAAGTTTTAAAATGTCATTTTGAAAATATTCTTCCCAATACCAGTTCAAAGTAAGTCGTTTTCCATAGGAAACTAAAAAATTTCAGTTTATGTCATACCTTTTAAATGTTTAAGATAGGCCATGCATCAATAGTGTGATCTTCATTACAGTGTCACGTACACTGTGCATCTTGATTTTTATCAGCCTGTGTCTTATTAGCATAATTAATGTCTTCTTGTTTTGTCCTGTCAGGACAATGGAGGATGTTCCATCTTGATGACATCAGATGCCCAAGAATAATATTATAGATTAGCTTACCTTTCTACAGCTTTTTTAAAGTCTTTAATTTTACCAGAATTGATAAAAACCTTTTGGGTAAATAAGCGTAATATTGTCTACCAAAAATTGCCTGGTAAAAAATAGATTAAACCTGAGCCTTCTGTTTAAGAGTTGAGAATGGGTCCGCTCTGACTAGTTCACGCCAGGTTAGTCCCAGTGCAACAATGTTGTGAGCTACATATAGTATTTAATTGAAAGGCAGAACATGTCAAAATCTGAAAATATAAGGCCCATTAAACAAATTAAAAACTTGGGATTGCTGTTATTAATCTAGTACATGTTTTTTGAAAGATGTGAGCAAAACAGTAGAGTGCTACAACTAAAAAAGTAGTTTTGTTCTCAACATACAAAAATAATATTAAAGCTACAGTATGTAATTAAAGGCAGCACTAGCATGAAACTCCAATTTAATCCACTCTGCTCCACCCAGCACTCCCTCTTCTTGCTACTCTGTGCTCTACTACAATCTGGATCTGCTACGCTCCGGCACGCTCTGCCCAGCTCTTCAGATATTTGTCATTATGAAATTACAAGAAATGAGAATGCAACAAAACTTACTGCTCAAGTAGAAATAACTGAACATCTCTGATTGGTTAAAGAAGTCACTACAGCTCAAAACCTTTTAGAAAGTAATATCTCTGCACTGCTGCCAGTGCTGTTCGGTGATTCTGAGTCACAGGTGGCTTCGGCCACATGTCTCCACGTTAAGACAAGTTTTGGACCATAGTTCTATAACAGAAATATTTGAACAAAGATACATACTGTAGTTTTAAATTTACTTTGCCTTTCCTGATGAGGGAGACTGCTGTGTTGTCTTTTCCCTTTGCTTTTCAGAAAAGACTTTGAGGTTCTGGTCTTAGCAATCAAAAGCAATACAAGAATTAAAGGTGTGCATGCATGTGGGAGAGAACCAGTGTTTGATTTATGA
>NW_018128516.1:47499-48993 GCF_001952655.1 Monopterus albus
ATTTTTTTAGTATATTACTTGTGTGGTGTAGAGGATAATTATTTATGTAGAGATATTGCTTGCAAACCAATGATGGTAAGATGATGTCATGGGGTAGGACTGGATAAGTCTGACTTCTTCCTACTCCATTCAAGCATGTACTAGGTATAAGCAAATTGATATTGGATTAGCATTTGTTGGATATGTGTAAAATTATGTGTGTTGATATATCAACTGTCTTTACATGCTTGAAAGAATAAATAAATCAAATCAAATCAAATCAATGTATTGTATAGTCTGATTGCTGTGGGGAGGAATGACCTACGGTAACGCTCCTTCTTGCACTGGGGACGTAACAGTCTTGTGCTGAAAGAACTGTTCAGAGCCTCTACTGTGTGGTACAGGGGGTGGGAGGGGTCGTGCATGATGGATGTTAGTTTTACCAGCATCCTTCTGTCCGCAACCTCCTCGGTGGAATCCAGAGGGCAGCCCAGGACAGAACCAGCTCTCTTAACCAGCTTGTTTAGTCTCGTTCTGTCCCTGTCCGTGCTACCTCCTGCCCAACCCAAAAACAATGTAAAAAATCTGCAGATGCCACTACAGTATCATAAAAAGTCCGAAGGAGTGCCCTGCACACACCAAGGGACCTCAGTCTTCTCAACAAGTGGAGGCGGCTCTGGCCCTTTCTGTACAGGGCAGTATATTGTTGAGGTGGACACACAGGTATTTAAAGGTGTCCACAATCTCAATATCTGAGCCCTGAAAGCTCACTGTCATGAGTGGTGGTGAACCTTCAACCTTCTGGTTGGGAAACGACTGCTCTACCCAACGCACCACTGTTGCCAAACAAACTGTTAAACCAAATAAATTAAGAAATTGCATACTTTTGCAATACTTTTGCATTCACATACTTATATAAACCCAGATATACTTTATATGTAAACACATATTCAAAAAACAAAAATAAATGAAATTAACAAATCGGTAAATGATTAGAAAGACAGGAAAGGGAGTAAAAGAGAAAAAAATAAGAGACAGGTTATATTCTCAGTTAATTTGGTTTCATTGTTATGTGTGGTATATTCAAAACAGTAGCAATGAGGACTAATAACAGTAGCAATAATGAAATAAAAAGCAATTTGTTATATTTCTAGGAGTTTGTGGGAATGTATGCGGCCTCAGCCCTAGGTATCTGGTTTAAATTAAAAAAGGTGAGAAACGGATTCCAAGTGTCAGCAAAAGTTGGTATATTTTTCTTTTGGGTGGATGATATTTTCTCTAGTGTGATATATTCTATGAGAAGGTTGGTCCATTGGTTGATGTGTAATGAATTTTTAGATTTCCAGTTTAGAAAGAATGAAATAGTGTATTAGTGTTTCAGCCTTGTACCTAAAATACAGAGACTGAGATGACAGCCATGCGGCTCACCCTCCCTGCAGAACCATTATAAACGCTTTAGAAAACAGTAATAGAAGTTATGCGACCACTACCTTTAGATGCAGTGCTTTTTTTTTT
>NW_018128516.1:49368-50769 GCF_001952655.1 Monopterus albus
TAGCAGGCATAAAGGTTAGGTAAAGAAAGAAAGGAGTCCAACATAAAAGAAAAACCCCCAAAACAGTAGCCAGAGTTTTTGTAGCCTTCCTCTCCATTTTACTGACAGTTCCTCTGGACTCTGAGCTCCGACTGGTTGTGTTCTGGATGCTGCGTACCTGTGTCTGTGCCACAAAGAAAATCTTCAGGTAGATACAGAGCATTATGATGACTGGGAGATAAAATGATAAAATAGGTGCAATAGTGTTTGTAATAAGAATATTAATTGCACAATTTTCCTCACATTTTCCAATTATCATCACACCAATTCCTATTAGAACAGAAACACCCCAGCTCAGCTTGATCATGATAACAATAGCATGATGATTTATTTTAATTTTGTATGTCAGAGGCTGACACACTGCGTAATATCTGTCAATAGAAATACAGCATAGATTCAGAACAGAACATGTGCTCAGTGATACATCAAAGCTGCCTCGCACTTTGCAAAAAAAATTTTCATGATACATACATGAGCTGAAGGTGAATGTCATGTCAAAAGGAAAGACTATAAGCCCAACAAGCAGGTCAGCTGCAGATAGAGAGAGGATAAGGTAGTTTGTAGGAGTGTGGAGCTGTTTGAAGTAAATGATGGCGATTATTACAAGGAGATTTCCACATATTGTAATAACAGACAGTAATAAAAGGAACATATACAATAATACACATATAACAAAAGGATTGCCTGTGCTTGTTAAATCATAACTGATGTTATCTATTCCATAGCAGGTATATATATCAGTCACAACATTAGTCCTGTTGACAGTAACTTGTGGTTCCATGTTTTTGGGATTCTACAATTCAATACAATTTATACTTTTTGGCAATATAGAAACCTACATTAAAAATAATAAAGTAGCGATAAACCCTTATACAGTGTGAAAAATAACAGTTTGTTTTAGCTCTTGGTGAAATATTTGTTTCATATGTGATGATCTCTGTATCATCAGTGCAACAGCACTGATGACTATTCTTGTTCACATATGCAGATCTTTAATAGGCTCAGCCTCTGTTGCATTATCCAATCAGAAATGACAAATTGTATCCTGTTTGCACAAGGATCATCATAAAACAGCTGAGCAAGCAAAGTTGGCCAACGACACTGTGTGTGTTTAACATCACTGAGTCTCTTTTTAAACATTTTCTACAATTAAATTTCAGATGTTCTTTCTATCAAAATTAGAATCTCAGTTCAAAGGAAAATTTGGTTCATATATCTCTTTCTGATTGTTTTCTATCAAAACCAGCCATCAGGGAATAGCAGTAGTCTCATCCAGAGGTAACACTACCATACTCACAACGCTTTGCCTGGACTTCCTTGGCTGAACAAGCTTTCTCGGACCTGAAACAGCATTTCTGTTCT
>NW_018128517.1:0-11139 GCF_001952655.1 Monopterus albus
ACTCTCTCTCTTTCGCCGCTACAGCCGAGTTGCCTTTTTTTTAATGAAATATGGGCTCGTACTCACTATATGCTTGTAGTAGCACATCTACTTCTGTCAGGGAACAAACCGCAGACCTATTTTTGCTTGGTCCTGTTGCCATGGTGACTCGTAATGTCTTCACTCCATTGTTCAGGGCTTTTTATAGTCGCGTGGCACGCGCCTAACTCTGAGTCAAACAACTCAGAGTTGATTAAACCAACTCTTCAGCTGTTCTGAAACCGAAAACTCCAAGTTTTCCAACTCTGGGTAAGTCAACTCAGAGTTCAGGTTTGAACTCTGAGTTTGTTAAACCTCCTTCTTGAAACGGGCCCCAGGATGAACAGGTAAACAGATAAACTGAAGGCAGGAATCAGGAGACCAGGAGGATGAGGACGGACAGGTGAATAGACAGACTAACCAGGAGGACTGGCGAACGAAAAGGATATCCACAGCACAGGAACTGTCAGCTTGGATATAAAAATAGCGTTTGGCTAACCTCATGGAAGAATCAAACAAAGAGATCCACAGCACAGGAACTGTCAGCATGGACATCTAACACAAAACATGTAACCAACGTACAAAATGAGATCCACAGCACAGGAACTGTCAGCCAGGAAATCAAAATGACGTACAAACATAATTCCATGACAATAGATATAATACAAGTTAGGTAATTTAGGTAATGCTTCGGCGATGACGGAGCGTCTGCCAGAGGTTAAAATACGGTAGGGGCGGCACATTACAGTAACGCACCTCAGCTGTGCGCGACTACCCACGAGTCACTAATTACAACAAGCGACACTGTTGAGGTGCTGATCCCACAAAAAGGAAAGAGCAGGAGAGAGAAAGGCAAAAGAGAGGCAGGTCGCGCTGAGCGGACCTGACACAAATCACTAATCTTTAACAGCACTACAAGGTCTACTACTATATTTGTAAAATCTGAAATCACAATATCCACTGAATACTGTTTAATTTAGTAGACATTTATTAGCTGTTTTGTATAGAATAGAGGAAATAGTCTGTCAGTCTATTATGCTGCAATATTGATATACTTATTTCACATTTACACTTTCCTCCTCTGCCCATGTATATCCTCCACAACACAATTTGATAATCAATCGTGTTTATATGAAAAGCTCATAGTTATGAGCTTTACAGATACTTTGTTTCTGGTCCCTTATTGAGCAAAATTCACCAGGTACAGATAGAATAAAAGGTACTGTTAGGTATTTTTAGTCAGATAGATATTGGATAAATACTTTATGTATTAGAAATGTTTAGTGGAGATAGGATGTCTAGTTAGACTGTTAAATGCTTAGGCATGCTTATGAGTTTCTACAGGGTACACTATGCACCAAAGCAGATGAGCTTGCACCCTGCTGTGCATGTGCTGCTGAAACCATCTGGTTAGCAGCAGTGTTGTTACTGTTAACTTTCTCTGTCATCTCTTTAATTTGTATTTTAGTGAGGTGTGCTTGTAATAGATGACATATCTTGGTCCTAGATTTTTTGCATCAGCTCCACTTAGTCAACAGACACACACACATTGATTTGCTTCATGTTTTGACTACTGCTATGGCCAGCTGCAAAGCTGGCAACAGAGACGTCTCGGTTGACGTTTCTGTGTAGTATGGGGCTAGCCCAATCGAGGGGATATAATGTATAGGCCTGGTGGGTTCAGGGTCTTTCAAGATACCTGAGTGTGTAATGTTAATTTTACCTGTGATCCTTTGAATAAATCAGCACTGTTTTGAAGTTACTTGGACTGTCTCGTCTCTCAGTTAGCAATGGTAAGAAGAACCAAAATAGTCCTTCAGTACAGTATGGTTAAGGAAGAAGAGGAACTTTAATCACATTCTCAATGACTGTACATAAACACTAACATTACACGTCATATGACTTGTAAAGATGGATCACCAGGGGTGGTTGGTCTTGATGCAAAACCTTTAAAACTTGTAGTACATTTTAGAGCCTCTTCTATGGCATATACAGTATTAAAAATCTGATCATATGTGAATAATTATGTTCACAACCATGGAAACTTGCAAAGAACTAACAGTAACTATAACAGGAAAATTAACTTTTGGGAACCAAATTGTCAACACACAAGTTTACCGCCTGTTCTGATTTAAATAATGGAGAAAGTTAAATATAATCAGTGTTATTTTTCTAACAATAGTTTATCTTCTGTTTTCCAACATGCACAAAGAAAAACATTCCCCTGCTACCACACTGACATTACCCATACCAAACTTTTCGATAAAGCTTATAGATAGGGCTGGCTCAGGACTCGCTGAGCCTTTCCTTAGGCCTATAGGCCAGGCTGCTGGGGGAAAGGGGGGAGCATGATGCTCTGAGTTCCTCTCATCTCTTTCCATACATCTACTGTATTTGTCATTAGCTGAGTTAGTGATGTCTACACTGCCTACCAGGCAGCTGGCATATCACTTGCCTAAGGAACTATACTGGACCTTAAGCATTGCATGTCTTCTTAAAAGTCTTTGAATCAATGACTTCCATTCATGCTTTTACATTCAGATAAAATAGGTTGCAATATTTTTTGTATCTTGAGAGGAACCATGAAGTTTCTCACAAATGAAACATACTGAAATGAATTACTTTTTCCCCCCTTAATTTTTGTGGCTCTATTTGTTTTTGTAAAACTAAATTTTCTCAACTTTTAGCTGCAGACTGTCGTCTAAATCGTAATTATTAATTTAGAACAAGGTACGGTTATTCTTATCTATGTCATACTCCTGCTATCATCTTAACTTCTTTTTATGTCCCTCTCTTTTAGTCTCTTGCTTCTTTTCCTTTTTGCTTGTGCCCATCCAACAAAAAGATAAAAATCATATTATCCACTCCAAAATCACAGTTTCAGTTTTTGCAAAATACTTAGTCAGTTCAGTTACTTCAGCAAAAATAATGCAGTTTATGAACCTTTCACAAGAAGAGTTTGTTTATTTTTTGTTCAAAGAATATGACCAATGAAATAAACAATGTATTTTACTCACAGACTTCCAAACTAACAAATAACTCGGTTCTTGCTTGGAGGTGAAAGCAACAAACAAACACTGTTACTTCCACATCCTGAAATATCATGATGCCCATGTACAGGTAACTGATGATAATCCCACCCTAAGAAAGTTTTTCCAGCGACTCCCAAGATCAGTTTTGGAAGAGCTCCCACATTGCGAGATAGGTTAGAACATTGTCATCTTTCGGCCAATAGCACTTGGCTTTCTTGATCTTCGAAAGGTACTTATAAATGTGGTTTCTGCAATCACTGTGCTAACATAAAAGAATGTAAACAGTTTTTTTTATTTTAGAACCCACAAGATATATAATATCAGATCCTTAATTGTAACAGTACATTTCTCATATATCGCCTAGCTTGTACTTGTGGTTGCCACGCTAAGAGATGACATAAAGACAGTTTCTGAACATAAAAATGCAATTAGGAAAGGAATCTTGGCGATTACAGACATTTCAAAGGTGCACACAATAATACTGACAGCCTTAAGGTTGTAGAAATAAGAACATTCAGGGTGGTGACTGTTTGTAGTTGTTGCTTCAGAGAGAAACAGTTCCAGGCTTCATCTTATACAGACCTGAATGATGATATTGACTTTAGTCCCACTCCATGTTGGCTAACTCTATATTGATAACTTTGTCATGTACGCATGCTCTGACTTTGTCCCCAGTGTTCTGTGGCGGTAGAAAGCACATTGACCAGGTTTACGGCAGTATGCATCTTCACTCAGCTTTAAGCTCTGTTCATGCATCCATGGTCAGCGACACCTTTTCAGCACTTGTCAAACAACCGCACAGCTCATATGCATTATCATCATAATTTTTCCAGTCATGCCATGACCATTTTCCTTGATGGCTGTAGTCTCTGCATGTTTCTGCTGTTTGTATTTGGCGCTGCAGTAAAATGATAGACTGATCTCATTATGGTGTTATTTCCAGGTGCCGGTAAAAGCAAGGGGCAAGAGTGGCTCTTTGTTTGTAAAGAGATTCAGTGGAATATAAGTGGTGTGTAGTACTTTCGGTTCATGGTTAAACATCTTTTCCTTTAAATTAACCAGTGTTCTCTGATGCATTTTTATTTTGTACTGCTATGCTGTTGTGGCACTTGGATTTACAGTATGCGCTCAGTCTTGGCGCGGCACTTGGATTTACAGTACCGGCTCAGTCTTTTCTTATCTTACCTTTTACTTTTTTAAATCTTACATATACTCATTGGTTCTATCTTTGACTCTGGAGGCAAAGGCGCAACTGTTCTTTGTTAGGATGGCATATGGGGCAGTCATGTTTTAATTTTGTATTCCATTCACTTCTATTAATATATGTGTGTTGAGAGTGGCATAAAGTAACCTCATCCGTTGTTGCAGATTTAGTTAAACATGGTGTTAGTTTAACTAATGACTGCTGTGCTTATATGATGTGCACATGATGTGTTTACCAACAGCGGCAACTGAAGATGAAAGTAGTTGGCTTGCACCACCTGCTGGTTTGTACTTGTACTATCCTATATTAGAAACCACCAACTAAGAGATTCAGTGGAATATAAGTGGTGTGTAGTACTTTCGGTTCATGGTTAAACATCTTTTCCTTTAAATTAACCAGTGCTGTCTGATGCTTTTTTTTTTTTTTTTCCCTTCTTTTCTGGCGCGGGAGGTGGATTTTTTTGTTTGTTTGTTTTTTGCAAGGCTCATTTTTCTGTTTTTGTAGTACCCATTTCAGCCACAATGCAAGTTCTAAATTGGGATTATATTTAGATGGCAGTCATGTTTTAATTTTATATTCCATTCACTTTTATTAATATCTGTGTTGAGAGTGGCAGAAAGTAACCTCATCCATAGGTGCAGATTTAGTTAAACAAAGTTGGTATTAGTTTAACTAATGACTGCTATGTTTATATGATGTACACATGATGTGTTTACCAACAGCGGCAACTGAAGATAAAGGTGAAACATGGACTAGTCTACAATTGTAGTTGGCTTGCACCACCTGCTGGTTTGTACTTGTACTATCCTATATTAGAAACCACCAACTAAAACAGAGATTTCTGTTACCAGCTACATTCAGTGAGCACTTTGTACACGTGTACAAGTAGATGCACTCCAGTAATACTACCCTGTTATAGCACCTGTCTTTAGGAAGCTCAGTATGTTTTGGTTTTTGTTGAAACTGTTGGACATGTATAATTCAATGGTTTCTTTAATTTGCTCCTCTCACTTATATGAGCAGGTCATAATTTTGAAAAACACCTCTGAATATAATGCAGTCCAGTACAACACCATCTTTACTAGGACTAAAACAATAAATATATACTTAGATTTATATTGTAGTAGAAATAACGATGGTTACGTTCAGAAACCCAAGCTTCTATGAGTATAGGCATAGCCCTCTAAGAGCTGTTGCTATTGGTTTCATCCCTCGCGCTTGCACAGTCCTGAAGAAATTCTTTTGCACCGTGCCCTGCACTGGGCTGTCCCCAAAACAGGTCCACAGATAACAGTTAAATTGCAAGAGCATACGGGCGCTAGCACCATATAGAGATAATCAGATGCCCATATTACGCAGCTGTTGTCTCACAGTAGTAATAGCAATATTACCAATGGAGAACAGTAAGCGTGACATTGCCGGTAGCTGACCATAATTAGGTGAAAAAAGAACATGAGTACCATGGAGAGTGTACAGAGGGCATGTGTGCAGGAAGGGCACACACACACAAACACACACAAAGGGTACAACGGCGGCTTGCATTGATAGTACAGTCAAGTGAATGTACATGGCTAACAAGCAATCACCCGAGTGAGAAAACACACATGTGGAATCAGCGCTCAGTGGCAGTTGTGCAAAGAGGGAAGCCACTCGGTCGTGTAGAACACTGTTAGGTATTTTTAGTCAGATAGATAGTGGTTAGATACAGATATGTATTAGAAATGTATAAAGTAGACAGGATGTCTAGTTAGACTGTTTAAATGCTTAGTCATTGTCGTGAGTTTTTTACAGGGTGCACATGGTCAAGGATAACTAGATAGAAAAGTTTGACTGTCAGCAGACAGGATGATTATTATTATTATTATGATGTGTATAACTGCAGCCATAGCCATAATATTTTCTTATGTTTAATGTCATGACATGTCACTAGAGGTCATGTTAGAATGTTTTCAGATACACACCACTTAATCAACAGACACACACACATTGATTTTCTTCATGTTTTGACTATTGCTATGGCCAGCTGCAAAGCTGGCACCAGAGACGTCACGGTTTGGCGTTCCTGTGTAGAATGGGGCTAGCCTAACCGAAGAGATATAATGTATAGGCCTCTTTTGGTTCAGGGTCTTTCACCTTCCAGCTGCCTGCGTGCATGTTGGGGGTGCTAGATACCTGAGCGTGTAATGTTAATTTTTACCTGTGTTCATTGAATAAATCAGCACTGTATTGAAGTTACTTGGACTGCCTCGTCTCTCAGAATTAGCGTGGTACAAGAACTGGAAAGACTTCAACACTCAGGACCGAGTGAGTCAGTGGCAAAACTCGGACGTGTCCCGAAGGTAGAATAGGGTCAAAAGACACAGCCCATGGGGCTGCCGTGCAGATGTCCTCTATGATCATGCCTTAAAAGATGGCAGTGGAGGATGCAATAGCCCTCGTAGAGTGGGCTCTGATGCCAGGTGGGGGATCACACCCAGTCAACATGTAAGCCTGTGTGATAGCCTCACACAGCCAGTGAGACAGCCGTGGTTTGGATAAAGGCTGTCCAAGAGAATGTCTCCTACAATGAACAAAACAGTTGTCTGTCTGACAGCTGCTCTGTGCGCCACATATTGGGACATCAGCACGCACCCGACAGAGAGCATAAAGTTCTTTCTCTGACTCATCTCTGTGGGGTGGAGGAAAGAACCCATCCAGGTAATGACTCTGGATCAAAGAAGGATGTTATTATTTTTGATGCATAGGCAAGATTCGGTCTCAGAACGGCTGAACTGCTGTCTTCGCGTATGAGAAGGCACGCTGGTGAGACAGACAGTGCGCACAGATGGCCCACTCGCTTAGCCGAAGTTAGAGCTAAGAGAAGTGCTGTTTCCAGAGAAAGATGTTTGAGAGAGATTTCTGTTATGGGCTCAAAGGGGGGTTCCCTGAGCGCGTGTAGACCAGAGGTAAATCCCACTGAGGTGCCAGTGAATGCGTCACAGGCTTGTCTGCCTATACCCCTGAGAAAGCGTTTCACCAGCGTGTGTGCAAAACACAGTTTGCTCACCAAAAACTTCATGGCATGAAGAGATGGCAGCGGCATATGCTGCACAGTAGACAGAGCCAGGTTTTGTTCTACCAGGATCTGTAGAAAATTCAGCACTTAGGACGGTGGGCAGGAAGTGGGAGCAGTTTCCAGCAGCCAGCAAAACCAACACCCCCCTGACAGTTGATGTATGCGATGTATTGCAATGTCTGATCGCACCACTACATGTCTTCCTTTCAGCACCAGTGCAAGGTGTTTCACCACCTTCAGCACCGTAGCTAGTTCCAGACAGTTGATGTGGGGAGACGGGGTGTGATCCCACCATCCTCCCACAGCCTGTGACGGACACGTGCCTCCCCAGCCGAGCAGAGATGAGTCTGTGGACACCGAGACGTGTGATGTGGCTCTGCCCAGGGGAACTCCCTGCGTGATGACGGTGGGAGTTCCCCAGTACTCCAAGTCTGATTGGACCAAGGGGGGAATCGTGAGCACGCGCTTTTTGTGGCGCACTGGGTCGAGGTGCAGATGGCTGAACTACCTCTGGAACTTCCTCGTATGAAGAAGACCGAGAGAAACTAAGACATGACTGGCTGACATTGTTTCCAATAATACATGACAGATAGAGCTGTTACTCTCGTTTGGGGAACAACACGCTGCAGGAGAAATAAAAACACTTCTCACCAGGCGGGTAACAGCTTTGCTGTCATGCTAAGAGAATCTAAGTGCACTCCCAGGTAAATGATCGGAGAGCTGTTTGTCCAGTTATTGCAAAAACCAGTTGTGTCAGGAGTTGCACCAACATCGCTGTGTGATGTCTGGTGCACGCCATCAGAATCAGGTCATCTAAATAAAAGAGGACTCTGACTCCTGCTCTGCATAGTGGTTCTAGCGCTGCTTCACTGCACTCAGAAAAAAATGGGGGTGTTAGTGAATAGCTGAAGGGCAGCCTGATGAGTCTGAGTGCACTCCCAGGTAAGAATAGTCTGGGAAGGCACCGGTGAATGCTTGTCCTTTTTACTTTTGTTGGACCCCCGTTCTTTTCACCACGTTAACTCTGAGAGACGAAACAGTCCGAGTAACTTCAAAACAGTGCTGATTTATTCAATGATCACAGGTAAAATTAACATTACACGCTCAGGAGTCTTTGCACCTCCAATATGCACGCAGGCAGCTGGAAGATGGACAAGGCCCCCGAACCATAACAGGCCTATACATTATATCGCTTTGGGCAAGCCCATACTACTCAGGGACGCCAAACCGTGACCGTCTCCGGTGCCAGCTTTGCAGCTATAAGCTCTGTTTTTCTACAAAGCCTCTTCCGGCTCTTTTAAACCAGGAACTCACAAAAAGACGAAGTAGACCACTTTAGATTTTATAAAAAATAACCGTACTGGTTTATTCAGAGGATCACAGGTAAAATTAACATCACACGTCCAGATCTCTCCCACCACCAACCCGCGCGCAGGCAGCTTGGAAGATGAAAGACCCTGGACCCTGAAACCTATATAATTTTAATGATTTTGGGCTAGCCCCATACTACGCAGGCACGTCAAACCGTGACGTCACCTGATATGCCAGCTTGCAGCTGACCATAACGATAGTCAAAACATCAGGAAAAGTCAAGGTGGCTGTTGTTTTGTGGTGTGTATCTAGAACAGTTTGACATGACATTTCACATTAAGACAAATATTAAGATTAGCATTACAGTTAATACTAACAACTCTTCTTGCCTGCAGCCTTGGCCTAGATGCAGTCTGCAAGCACATGAAATTGACTGAGCATTTAACAGCCTGAGCTAGACATCCTGTCTCCACTAAACATTTCTAGACAACAAATCTCTGAATATCTATCTAACTAAGAAATAACCTAACACAGCTGACCATAGCAGTAGTCAAAGCATGAAGAAAATCAATGTGTGATTGTCTGTTGATTAAGTGGTGTGTATCTAAGACATTCTGATAAAGGCTCTATTCTATTATAAAGCCACGTCCGGTTCTTTCAACCAGGAACTCAGTGAGACGAAGCGGACCACTTGAGTATATAAAAAAATATAACCGTGCTGGTTTATTCAAAGGGTCACAGGCAAGAATTAACATTACACGTCCAGGCATCTTCCACCCCCAAAACAGAGGGATGATGGAGGAGAGACAGGCAGACAGCAGGTGTCTGGCAGAAAAATCATCTTCTTCATTCATACTTCTTTTCACATTTAACCTACGCAGCTTTTTTTAGGATCTCATTGTCAGCTTTGTTCCACTTTTGTACCTGGAAGGAACATAATCATATCTGTGAAAAATTTAGCCTTCAATAAAATTTCTTCACATCAGAATTGATTCACACCTCACTCAGGAATTATCTCTCATACACAGTCACACAGCCTGACTTTATCGTACATGAATATGAAACCGCAAACTACCCATTCAGCAAAATGTTTTGCAGTGGCCAGTCCCTTCTGATACCAAGACAAAGGGATCTGTTTACAGTTGTGTGAGAAATGATCATGTCTGGAGTTACCATACAACAGATATCACCTGGTCTCTTCTTGTGATTAAAAATCTTTAAACTTGTTTTTACTGTTTTCCTTCAAAATTCTGTAGTCAGATTCTCTGTATAAGCTCTGTTGCTGGTGAAGTTAGAATGGAGAGGGATTATACTGGACATTCTGCTTGTGAAGGATCAAATATGTGGATGTGTAAAACCGGACAATTCTGCCATGTGGCATTGTGTTAATCACACAAGTATCATCCATGCCAGCTGCCAGACAGTTGTCACTTGTTGACATAAGTGCACCCTTATGTCAACAAGTCGCAGTTGCTGCTAACATTTAGATGCCCTAGTTCATGATAAATAAATGAAGCAGCTGTTTTGTTGTTCTGTGTATTTAAAGCAATACAGATGGTATTAACATAATGTGTGTCAAGTTAGCTTCACACTGTCAACTGTCCATACTGTCAGTGTTTATCTTAAGGAAACAGCAACCATAGTAGCTACATAGTGCAGTTACTAAAGCTGCAAGATGAAAGCTGCCATAAATGTCTGACTATGCTGGAGAAGTAAAAACCCCAGGTCAGTAAAAATAAAGTAAAATTCTTCATTCTGCAAGAATTTTGGTTCACAAAAGGCCAACAGGCATAACAAGCTTTCATTCCTAAACAAGAAAAGTGCAGTAGATAATTTTTCATTGCCATCTAAAACAACAAATAAGGAAGCTGAAAAAACATAGAAAAATCAACTGGACTAGGTTTTTAGGTCAAAGACATTTCACCTCTAAAGCAAGGAAGAGGCCCAACACCAACAGGGAGAAACCAGAAACAAGAGGGGATAACACTGTCATCCCTTATGTGGCTGGTTTATCAAAGAAGTTAAAAAGGATATTTCGCAACCACGATATCCCGGTCAACTTTAAACCAGGGAACATCCTGCGGCAGAGACTGGTCCACCCGAAGGACAAAACACCCAGACATAAACAGAGCGATGTGGTGTATGCAATTAAGTGTAGTCAGGAGTGTAACGACTTGTACATTGGTGAAACTAAGCACTTCACAAACGCATGGAGCAGGGCCAACTCCAGTGGACCAGAGTCAGCAGTCCACCTCCACCTGAAGGACAAAGGACATTCTTTTGAGGACAGTGAAGTCCAGATCCTCTCCAGAGAACATCGCTGGTTTGAGAGAGAAGTTAAGGAAGCTATTTTTGTAAAAATGCGTGCAGTTTTGGGGGTGGCAGATGCCTGGACGTGTAATGTTAATTCTTGCCTGTGACCCTTTGAATAAACCAGCACGGTTATATTTTTTTATATACTCAAGTGGTCCGCTTCGTCTCACTGAGTTCCTGGTTTGAAAGAACCGGACGTGGCTTTA
>NW_018128517.1:11169-12767 GCF_001952655.1 Monopterus albus
GCTTTGGTGAAGGCCCACTTAGGGTATCCACAAGCCTTAAGGGAGTTCTGGATGTGTAATTTTTCTTTCTTGGCCCCTTCTGCAGTTGTGGGCACTTCCTCTGCCCTGTGATTTAAATTTCTGATGACTCCCAGTTTGTGTTGAAGTGGATGGGGAGGTGAAGAGGTGAAACGTTTTCGATCTAGAAATCTAAGTCCAGTTGATTTTTTCTAAGGTTTTTTCAGTTTACTATGACCTGGATGACTGAGAATCTGCACAGACATTTGGCTAACATACAGTAGGTTGTGATGTCCTTTGAATAACTTATCTGTTTAGGTTGCAAAAGATAATTTCAACGCTGGTTAGGACAACACTGGTTCAGAGTGGTTCACTCCTTTGTGCTATTTCAATTTACACTGGTCTCTTTTTTTTACAGACAGATGTCCTAGAAACAAACTTGTTGAGCACTGAATGACTATAAAGACCAGGGTCGGATTAAGGATAGTAAGTTTGTGGGCCCTTCCTAAAGAAGGATATACTGTATATAGTGGCTTCCCACAGAAATGCCACATCAAGGGTATTACAGGCAAAGCCACTTTAGCACAAAAAGATTTATGCCACTCCTGCAGCTCACAGATGCAATACTGAATAATTTATTTTTATGGGTGGCCTCATCCACCAGTCCCCAGTGAGCATGATCTGTGCTTTAGCTGTTATCTATGTTTACCCTGCCAGCAGTCATGTCCGCTTCATCTGCTATGCTAGCTGAACATGCTTTGGCCTCAGCTAGCTGCACACACTCGTCTTCAGCCACATTCACCTCATCTCCACCTTTATCCTCACACATTGAGACTTATTTAAAATGTTTGGTCAAATTTGGAATTTTTTGAAGGTACTCTCAGTCATGTTCCTCCTCCTGTTTTTGCACTCTGCTGCTGCTGTAACGCCTGTTGTCTACCCTCATGTTGTTTAGATATCTGATGATGATTGATGGGATTGACGGTTGACTTCTGACACTTTACAGCCCTCCCACTGGACACCCATAAACCAATCAAAGCAAAGTAATATCAAGACAGACAGGAAAGTAAACTAATTAAAACAGCTAATAGAAGGGAGCAGTTATACCGTAAATATTGTATTTGACCAAACCTAATATTTGGGGCCCTGTCTTTCCCTGAGGATTGGTTTCAGCCCTAGTTAACCCTTGTGTTAATCCAGCCTTGGGAAGACCCAACAGGAATGATGTAAGAGAGTTTGATATCAGGGATTGACAAAACTGAACTAGTCAACCATTAACATCAACATTAATTATTTATTATAGGAAAGCAGGAAAAAGTTGCTTTAGGCAGGGATATAAAATAAAGTTTTAGGCAGACAACAACACAGATTCTTATCTCCTTGAGTTCCCCATGGAACAAAGGGCCTCAACAACAGCTCTCCAACGCAGTCTGTTCTGGGCAGCCTTTTTCACTTCACCCCACGACAGGTTGCACTTCTTCATTTCCTCTTCACAGGATCATCTCCACGTGGTCTTAGGGCGACCGACCCGTCTCTTTCCCTGGGGGTTCCATTGCAAGGCCTGCCGGGTGATGTCCTGTGAGGGTTTCCGCAGGGTGTGT
>NW_018128517.1:13000-17442 GCF_001952655.1 Monopterus albus
GGACAGATAGGGATGTTGACCTCCAGACTGGTCTCAGGGTAATAAAGGCGTGTCTAGCTTTCCCGATTCTGGCTTTGATGTCCTCATCAGAACCACCTGATGCTGATACAATGCTGCCCAGGTAGGTGAAAAAGGTGACTTCTTCCAGCTCGCTGTCTCCAAGGGTGATTGGCTTCTGCTGCTTTTTTAACAGGGTCATGATTTTAGTCTTCTCTAGGTTGATCTGCAGGCCAGTCTTGGATGCTTCTTCGGCTAGGCTATCAGTTTTCTGTTGCATATGTTGGCGTTTCTGGAACATCAGGCACAAGTCATCCGCAATGTCCAGGTCTTCAAGGAATTGAGTCAGGGGCTACTGGATTCCGGTTTTTCCTGTTTTAATTGTCTGATGCATCACCTAGTCGACCACTAACAGGAAGATCATTGGGGAGAGCATGCATCCTTGTCGGACTCCTGTTCTCACCTCAAACTCCTCTGTCAATTTGCCGTTATGGATAATTTGGCATGTGGCGCCTTCATAAAGTTGTTGGATCAGGGTGATGAAACTTTGAGGGATTCCATAGTGATGGAGGAGCTGCCAGATAGTTTCCCTGTCCACACTATGATGAAAATCAATGAAGTTAAGGTATAGTGTTGACTGCCACTCCAAGGATTATTCGATGATGATTCGGAGTGTTACTATCTGATCTGTACATGACTTGTCTTTCCTGAAGCCGGCTTGTTCTGGTCTAAGTTTTTCTTCCACTGCGTCTTTCAGCCGGTCAAGGATAATGCGGGTTAGTACTTTGCTCGGTACTGACAGTAGCATGATGCCACGCCAGTTCTTGCAGGATCCTAGGTCTCCTTTCTTGGGAGGTTTTACCATGTGCCCTTTTTTCCAGTCTGCTGGTACTCTTCCTTCCCTCCAAACCTTCTGCAATAGAGGTAGCAGCATGTTGGCTGTGGTTGGAAGGTCTGTCTTGAGCGCCACTGGGGGAATTCCATCTGGGCTGGCTGCTTTCCCATTTTTTAAGATTTTCAAGGCTTTTAGGATTTCCGCTTTCATGGGAAGGTTGGTGTTGACTTTGAGTGGTGTGTCTGCAGGGGGGATGTCTGATCTCACTGATGGCGGGGGTTGATATAGGAGTTCTTTAAAGTGCTCAGCCCATCGTTGTCTCTGGTCTTGCTCTTTACTGATGGGGTTTCCTCCTCTGTCTTTAACCGGCTTGTTCACATTTGTCTTCTTAGTTGAGAGAGTCTTAGTGACCTTGTACAAAGTACTGAGGTCTCTCCTCTCTTTCCTACTGCCTATTCTGCCTCTGTTGCTAGCGCATCATAAAAGATTCTCTTGTCCTTCCTGGCACTATTCTTAATTCTCTTGTTCACTTGGGTAAATTTATCTCGAAGGACTTTCTTTTCCTCTTCGTTTTTATTGCTGTTGATCTGCTGCTTGATGTCTTTTCTGCTCTTTATCAGTTGCCATGTGTCACTGGAGAGCCATTCCTTGGTTGTCCATTTTCTTTTGCCCAGCACTTCTTGGCATGTGTCTATCAATGTGTCTCTTAGGGAGCTCCAGTGTTCTTCCAGGGGTGTTTCTTCGGCCACCAAGTTCAAGGCTTCAAATCTGTTCCTCAGAGAGGCTGAAAAGGTGTCTCTGTAGGCTTTCTCCTTCAGCCAATGGATGTTAAACTTGATGTGAGGTCGATTGGCTATGTCTCTGAAAGCTCGTAGCTTGACTTTGATGGTTCCCATCACCAAGTGGTGGTCTGAGGCTACATCTGCCCCTCGTTGGGATCTTGTGTCTTGTAGGCTTCGTCTCCATTTCCTAGAGATAGTGCTGTAATCTATCTGGTTTTTGGTGTTGCCATCTGGTGAAATCCAGGTTTCTTTGTGGATGTCTTTATGCCACTAATGACTAGGTCATTAAAAGCGCAAAAGTCCGTGAAAAGCTCGCCATTTTCATTCATTTTTCCAAGGTTTTGGGTTCCCATAATTAATTCTTTTCCAAGGTTGTCTTTTCCTATCTTGGCATTCAGGTCACCCATCAGTATCTTGATGTCTCTCTCGGATAACTCATTGACCACTGTCTGTAGGGAATTGTATAAATTTTACTTTGCTTTCGCATGCGCGTCGTTAGTAGGCGAGTAGCATTGGATGAATGTAGCATTTCTTCCCTTGGAGTTGAACCTTGCTGTCATGATTCTAGGAGAGACTGGCTGCCATTCCATAAGGGTTCTGACTGCTACTGGGGACATCATGATGGCAACTCCTTCTGTGTGGTCATGATTCTCGTCTGCATGTCCCGAGTAGAGGATTTTCTCTCCACTGGCAAGTGATGTCATGCCAGACCCATTCCATCTGCTCTCACAGATTCCTAGTACTTGAATGTTATATCTTTTCATCTCACTTGCCACTTGAGCTGCTTTTCCAGTTTCATACATGGTTCGTACGTTCCAAGTTCCGATCTTTGTTGTTGCTTTCATCGTTAGGAGATTCGTCAGCTAGTTGGCTTCCGTGCGGCTTTCACCAATCTGCGTCATCTGTCCTCCTGTAGAGGCATCTCCCAGATTAAAGCACTGGTTGGATTCTTCTGTTGTTTTGGTTTCTGTAGCGTGTGAGGTTTTACAACAACACAGATACTACAGATGAATAGCTAATGTGATACACTGTTTATGTAGTTATGTAGTCCTCTTATTTGTTCTTGACCATACCTTGTATTTTATCTGTGCCCATTGAATTTTTTTCAGTAAGGACCGAAAAACAATGTATCTATAACACTCGTAATTATGAGTTTTTCATATCGACACTATCACTCATCTTTTTGTGGAAGATATACTTGTGTATATGTTAAACTGTATATGTTAAATAGCTAAAACAATTTTGCAACGTAGGACAAGAGTGACATTGTGTCCCCTCTATTCAATGGCAGCTAGAAAATGTCTATTGATAAAGAATTGAGTCAATTAAATGTAATTCAGTGGTTATTTACTGGTTTTCTAATTTGTTAAATATAGTAGACCTTGTAGTGTAGTCATTAATGACATGTCCCACTAATGGTTCAGTTTGTACTGTGATCATTAACACACTAGAAGGCAAGCTCTCATAATAATTCCATTCTCTAGTCTATGTCCCTTTTTGTGGATGAATACTTTTCTTCCTCATTTTATTAGTTTCTCAAACTGTTAAACTGAAATGAGAGCTGCTGCAATATACATATGATGAGGCAGGAATTTGCTATCTAATAAGAAGTCATAAAGTCTTAAAAGTGCAATAATTTAATGCATGAAATCTTACACGTATTTTCATTTATGCATTTTCAATATTGGAAATTACTAAAACTATAGAAAAGCTGAGGAAAAATATTACAATTTTAGAAGTGTAGAGTCGTATGCCATTGTTAATGACCAGTGGCTAATGGGTAAAATATTGGACACAAACTTCTGTATTTCTTTGTGTATTTGTTTGTATTTTTCCTTTTAGTAATGTTTTAGATCTATTTTTATACATCATCCTGCCATGGACTTAGGGATGAAAATAACCTTAGCCTTCTTATTTACATCTTTATGTTAATTAATGTGACAAATTAACTAATAAAGAAACAAAGAAAAATGGTAGGGTCCTGGTTTTCCTAAAATGATTTTTTTCTGCTCTTTCCTTTATACAACATTTTGGGTTTACCTGTTTCTTGTTGCACCTCTCTAATGTCTTTTCTTGTGTTGATCTGTGCCAATTTTAGTTTTTCTTGTCAGTGCCAGGGCTCTGTTTCTGATCTCTTTAGTTTTCAAAGAGTATACCATAGGATTGATGTAGGGTGGGGTGCAAATGGACAGAGACACACTTAGAAATGGCAGGTCCTCGTCAATAAAATGCAGATGATGTGCAATTGTAAAAATGGTAATGGGAGGAATGTAAAATACAGCAACAAGGATGATATGTTCAATACAAGTAGTCAAAGCTTTAAGTCAACTGTCTAAAGATTTCATCCTGAAAATGGTCACCAGGATGCTGACATAAGAGAGACAAATTAAAGTAAAGGGTACAACAAGAATCAAAAAAGCAACTAAAGTGGCCACAGTCCACTGCATTGTGTAATCATTACAGGCGAGTCTAAACACAGGTGAATAGTCACAGAAATAACTGAACACTTTGAGGGAATTGCAAAAAGACAATTGAGTCATTATACCTGTGCCAAATGCAATGATTCCCAGACTAAAACACCAAGTCAGACCAATAATATAAGACATGCTCCACAGTGTGTTGATTGAGTTCTGACGCAGAGGGAAACATATTGCGATCAACCTGTCGTAGGCAAGTGTAGCAAGAGCAAATGACTCCAAAGTCACAAAAGTATAGTAACTGTACATCTGTACAAGACACAAGTTAAATGGAACAAAGTTATCCTTCATGAGAAATACTTTTATCATATTAGGAATAATACTTGTGCTTAGGATTACATCAATTACTGC
>NW_018128517.1:17472-25750 GCF_001952655.1 Monopterus albus
ACAAATGCTAGAAAGATGATGTAGACACTGAAGTAGGGAAATGTTTGAAATCCAATAATATAGAAGCCTGGAGGATGAATGATAACAGAGTCATTTAAAATAGTCCTGAGAAATGACATAGTTGAACTCCACAAGCTGTGTGTTGGAGGACGGCCTCTGCCTAAAAGCTCTCCAGTCTAAAAAACAGGAGAATCATATTATATTGAACACATTGAACTTTAGACCTCAACAGAGACAATCACAATGTTCATTCATATTCTCATTAGGTTCCAACCTAGAAAATAAAAGTCAGTCAGCATTGCTTACTTGATGTTCTCTTCATGATTTCTTAGCAGCAGCTCTCATTGATTCTGCATCTAAAAGCAGTAGGCAGACAGCTGCATGTGTGAGCCCTGGACAGTGGAAGATATACTTTCCTCACCAATCCCTAAAGCTTCCCTCTGATACAGAGAGTCATTTTGACCCTGCTCTATTAAGGACATTATTTTGATCCTTGGAGAGCATCTGATTATTCTTTTCTTGTGCATAAAACAAACATCTATTTATTATTATGTTTAAGCATCACACACCACACCATTTTATAAATATAAATATGTGCAACTTTTTTCTAATAAAACAAAGTAGGACAGCCGCTGAAACAAATTCTAAACCTGTTTTTGAGATTTCACATGCTATTCAAGTATAAGATTTACTCTAAGTATAACTATAGTACAGAAAACATACAAAATGTATCCACTCACCCCAAGGCAGCGCAACCGTCAACCAAGACGGTCTGTCAGAGGTTACTTCCCTTAAAGGGAGTTTTCCATTCTGCTTTCACCAAGTGTTGGTTCAAGGTGGATTTGTTGGGTTTTTCCTCTATGTAAAGTGACTTGAAATGATTTTTGTTGTGAATCAGTGCTGAACAACTAACACTGAACTGAATGATGTCATCACATCATATTTTATATTATTTGCAAGTATCTTTCATTTTTTGAATCATACTCTTGAACTAAAATCTATTTCAAATGTCAAGGTTCTAGATGGCCAGAAAATCTACAAGTGGCTGTAGTTCTAGGTGTATCTATAGTTCTAGGTGTATCAATATTCTCTAAAACAAAACAATGAATTATGGATGCAACACTGTTGTACCTAAAGCTCTGATTAAACAACACACATCAGGTTTCATACTCAGTTTGTTTAGTTATCATTTCAATGTTTGTATAATTTATTAACAGCCAACATCTCCTTCCATTTCAATTGTTATATCTAAAAATCATGTTTAAAAAATTCTTGAGGACTCCCTTCAAAATTTAACTCAAATGTGTTCCATCTTAAAAGTACAGGGTTATTCAAAAAGAATGAACCGATTTTCATTGCACAATATTTTATTAAGGAAAAGTAATTCAAAACTCCAGCCAAGTCACAAGTATTCTACTCACAAGCAACTCTTATTTCCTGTCTTACAAGTGTTCAATGTGGCCACCACCTGCAGCACGGGCAACATCAATGCCATAAGAGAATTCTTCCCAGGCATGTATTAGCATATCACGATCCACTGAGTTGATTGCTGTTGTTGTCACCACATTGAACACTTGTAAGACAGGAAATAAGAGTTGCTTGTGAGTAGAATACTTGTGACTTGGCTGGAGTTTTGTATTACTTTTCGTTAATAAAATAATGCTAATGAAATTGGTTCATTCTTTTTAAATAACCCTGTATATCAGATTTTTAAGTGCTTGTGTTTCAACACTTTACAATGACAGACCTTGTCTGTTTTGGGGGCAGTGGGGTGTGCAGAAATATTAGGATGGTGGCCATGCCCCTACCTGGCCACTCTCTGGGGGCATCATTGCTTTAAATCACTGACTTCTATTTGCAGTTTTAATTTTGGTTACCACAGGTTGTGATGTTCTCTGGATCCTGTGAAGAATCATGAAATGTCTCTAGAAGGTAAAATGTACTAAAAAGAAAATACTGCTCTTTGGAGTCACTTGCTTACTGTATGTTGATGGTTGTAATGCTTTGATCTCTTTCATTGTGGATCAAAGAGCCCATCACAGGGATTTTATAACAGGAATATCATAGATTTTACATTTTGGTGGTGGGAGACTTTATTTTTGGTTAAAATGACAACATTTTAGAAGATGGATTTTTGATGATATATTATTTTACCCTCATATCTTGTGAGACAAACCTTGAGCTACTAGAGACCCAAATAAAACACCAAAAGATTGAGAGTGTTCAGTTAAAACAAATGTTGGGGTTTAGAGGCACTGCTGGATGTTATACATATGTTACAATACAAAATCTTAACACCTGATCCTGCATTTACAAGTAAGCGCATGTCCCTCAACTGAACACATATCAGTACAATTAAATTTGACACAGCAGGCACAGATGTTTTTTAGCCTCAGGTCATCAAGCCAAGAGTAAGAGTTTTTTTGGGGGGGGGGAAAGACAAGAGGCAGAGATGGAGGTAGCAGAGATGAGGATGTTGAGGTTCTCTTGAGTGACCAGGATGGACAGGATTAGGAATGAGCACATCAGAGGGAAAGAAGTGTCCACTTGAAACCAGAAATGAATGTTTAATATTATATGTAAATATGGTGTACCCAAAGTTCACCATATTTCATCCATTTAAGTTCAACACAGCTTTTATTAATATAAATAAATAAAAAGTAACGTTCATCCTATTAGCTGTTTAACTACACGATATAACTTTATTACTATAACTAACAAATGTTTGGTGAACTTAGTTTATGCAAAGTGAGAGAACAACACATTGTTCCCTAAAGGTATATTTTTTGTGAAAGAGGACATGGCTCTAAGATGAGAGGAACTCAGAGCATTCTGCCCTCCCCCCATTTTTATCATTATTAGTATTTCTTTAATATTTTTTCTCATTATTTTACAAAGCATTGTGAGCTTTTAAAAGGAATAAACTAGACTAAAAATTACAGCAAGGAATTAATTACTTGTTTACAAATCAAGGTTTTAAAAATTCATGTGACTCTTACAGTGTGGTTATTTGTAGCTTAGAATTAGAAAATGTGTTACTTAAAAACCAAACACATTTACTGTAAGTGCATATCTTGATTTCTGTTAAGTGTTTCTCAGATATTTTGGCCAGTGTTAAAGTTCACTGTGGAAGTGTTTGATTGCACAGCACCACATCTGGCATCAGCCTCAGGGCAGTTAATAGACCCGGGTGCATGTACATGTGGTACGATCAGATGACTTCACACCTGAAAATGCCATGTGTGACCCGGATGCGCTGGCCAGCATCTCTTTTACAGTATGTTTTAAGTGAATTTTGTTCAGTAAAGGCTGAGAAACACAGCATCTCTGACATGACTATGAGCTTTTCATATCAAGACTATCATTCATCTTTTTGTGGAGGATATACTTGGGCAGAGGATCAATGTGTATATGTTAAATAACTAAAACAATTTTGTAGCGTAGGACTAGAATGATATACGGTCCCCTCTATTCATTGGCAGCTAGAAAATATCTACTGATACAGAATTGAGTCAATTAAACTTTATTCAGTGGTTATTCAACAGATTTCTAATTTGTCAAATATAGTAGCAGACCGTGTTGAGCACTCATTACATAATTCCATTCTTTTGTTTATATCCATCTTTGTGGATGAATACTTTTGTTCTTTGTTTTATTAGTTTCTGAAACAGTAGAACTAAAACTTAAAATTGAATTTTGATGAGGCAGGAATTTAGTATCTAAAAACATAATTCAAGCCTTGGAAGTGCAATAATTTATTGCAGGAAATCTTGCACATGCAGTTTCATGTAGAAATATTAGAAATGACTAAAACATATGTTGCCTACATTTTTCTTCTTACAACTCTCCAATGTCTTTTCTTGTGTTGATCTGTGCCAATTTTAGTTTTTCTTACCAGTGCCAGGGCTCTGTTTCTGATCTCTTTGGTTTTCAAAGAGTATACAATAGGATTGATGCAGGGTGGGGAGCAAGAGGCCAGTGATGCGTTTAGTACTGGCAGGTCCTCATCAATGAAATGCAGATAATGTGCAATATTAAAAATGGTAATGAGAGGAATGTAAAATACAGCAACAAGGATGATATGTTCAATACAAGTAGTCAAAGCTTTAAGTCAACTGTCTAAAGATTTCATCCTGAAAATGGTCACCAGGATGCTGACATAAGAGAGACAAATTAAAGTAAAGGGTACAACAAGAATCAAAAAAGTAAATGAACTGGCCACAGTCCACTGCATTGTGTAATCATTACAGGCGAGTCTGTACACAGGTGAATAGTCATAGAAAAAACTGAACACTGTGAGAGAATTGCAAAAAGACAATTGAGTCATTATACCTGTGCCAAATGCAATGATTCCCAGACTAAAACACCAAGTCAGACCAATAATATAAGACATGCTCCACAGTGTGTTGATTGAGTTCTGACGCAGAGGGAAACATATTGCGATCATCCTGTCATAGGCAAGTATAGCAAGAGCAAATGACTCCAAAGTCACAGAAGTATAGTAATTGTACATTTGTACCAGACAGAGGTTAAATGGAACAAAGTTATCCTTCATGAGAAATAATTTTATCATATTAGGAATAATACTTGTGCTTAAGATTATATCAATTACTGCGAGGTTGCCCACAGCCATAAATTTTGGAGTGTGTAAACAATGATTAAAGACAATTACATAGATCACCAAACAATTAAACAGCACTGTAACCACATAGACAAATGCTAGAAAGATGATGTAGACACTGATGTAGGGTAATGTCTGAAATCCAATAATATAGAATCCTGGAGGATGAATGATAACAGAGTCATTTAAAACAGTCCTGAGAAGTGACATAGTTGAACTCCACAAGTTGTGTGTTGGAGGACAGCCTCTGCCTAAAAACTCTCCAGTCTAAAAAACAGGGGAATCATATCATATTGAACATTAGCCCTCAACAGAGACAATCATAATGTTCATCCCATTTTCATAAGCTTATTCATTTTGTACAAATCATATTATCATTACGTTCCAAAATAGAATGTAAAAGTCACTGGGCATTGCTTACATGATGTCCTCTTCAGGATTTCTTAGCAGCAGCTCTCATTGATTTTGCATCTAAAAGCAGTAGGCAGACAACTGCATGTGTGACCACTGGACAGTGGAAGATATACTTTCCTCATCAATCCCCAAAGCTTCGCTCTGATACAGAGAAAGTCATTTTGACCCTGCTCTATCTAATAAGGACATTAATTTGATCCTTGGAGAGCATCTGATTATTCTCTTCTTGTGCTCAAAACAAACATCTAATTATGATTCAATTCTTCACCAATTCTTTTAAAACACAAACACATGGAACCTTTTCAAAAAAAAAAAAAAAGGACAGCTGCTGAGATGTCTAAACTTGCTTTTGTCTGTTTTTCACATGTAACACAACCGTAAGATATAAATCTATTACAAAAACTGTTTTTTGACCTTAGTTTATGCAAAGTGATGAAACAACATTTTTCCCTAAAGGTATAATTATTAACATGCCATAGTTGTAATGCGTCCATTGTGTCTTGCCTTCACCAGAGAATGCTGGTTAATGATCTTTGCTGTAACAAACAAATCCTTTACTGGTTAAACTTTAGACTAATTCTTCTCTATTGCACCCATTAACATTTCTACCAATTAGAACCTGACCAGCCATTCCAACTAAACTTTCTAACCTCCATTCCACCATCTGCCCTGCATTTAGTTTTTGTTTAATTAGGTGACAAATCTACGTTCTAACATGCTCTTATATCATACTGATTCTCTACATTTTTTTTGTTGTCTTAAAGTTTGTTTGGTTTGATTGATTATTCTATCTGTACCTGGTGAATTTAACCATGAGCTTTTCATATAAACACCATCGGTTATCAACATAATAGACTGACAGACTGTTCCCTCTATTCTATACAAAATAGCTAGAAACTGTCTACTGATATAGAATTAGATAAATTGTATTCAGTGGATATTATGATTTCAAATATTCCAATTGTAGTACTAAAACTTATAGTGCTGCCATAGACTACGTTCACACTGCAGGTCTTAATGCTCAGATAGGATTTTTTGCCGAAATCCAATTTGTTTGCGCTGTTGTTCACACTGTCATTTAAATGCGGCTGCCATCTGTCTCATGTGTGAACAGTATACAGCCCTGAGGTGACCCGCATGTGCAGAAGAGGATGTGACATCAGATGCAGCGTACTGTGTTTGCGAAAATAAAAATGGATGCAGCTCGTGATAGCATGTGCGTAGCGATGTACCAGTTAATGTGCAATCAAAATAAAGAAATAATAAGAAGAAGAATATCAAGAAGAAGGAGAGCACAAATATTGCTTATGGCCTTTTGTGGAGCAGTGGCTGCTACCTCTGTACAGCATGACCTTTCGGAATTGGCTGAATTCTGAGCGGACGGTCCAAACCGGCTCGCTGGATTCCACGTTGTGAGTGAACGGACTGCACAGATCAACATTGCTGGCAATAAATAAAGGTAAGCAGGAAACCAATTTACACATAAATCCTGCACATTGGACTTTACCAAATTTAGTTGATCTGTGTAGACTGTGTGTCAGGTTTGCTCGGCCGCTCTGCCTCCCTCACCTTTCCTACTGTCTCTTGCCCCAGGCATTACAAAACATCAGAGATGTATCCGATTTAGGACCACATAGGAAAGTGGCCTGGGCCGGATTTGAAAAAAAATCGGATTTGTGCTGTTCACAGTGATATAAGGAAATTGGATATGGGTCACATTTGGGCAAAAAGATTGGATTTGAGCCATTTCAGCCTGCAGTGTGAACGTGGCTCATTTGTGGTTCAGCTCATACCACAAATATTAACACACTAGAGCACAGACCCTGATCATAGTTCCATTCTTTATTCTACTTCCTCCCTTGTGGACAAATACCGTTTTCTTTCTCGTTATATTAGTTTTTCAAGCAGTAGAACTGAAATTAAAGCTGCAGCCAATCTATTATATGAAGAAATTTAGGGTACAGGCCTTAAAAATGCAGATATATTGAGGAAAGATTTAAATGACTAAAACCATGGAAAAGCAGGTGATAAATTATAAAAGTTTGAAAAAGCAGAGTTGTTTGCCAAATGTATTTATTATGACCAGTGGCAGGGTCCTGGTTTTCCTATAATGAATGACTTTTTTCCCCACTCTTCCGTTTTACACAAACATTTCTTGCCTGCATTTTTGCTGTTACACCTCTCCAAATGTCTTTTCTTATGTTGATCTGTGCCAATTTTAGTTTTTCTCACCAATGCCAGGGCTCTGTTTCTGATTTCTTTGGTTTTCAAAGAGTATACCATAGGACTGACACAGGGTGGGGTGCAAGAGGCCAGAGACAGGTTTAACAATGGCAGGTCCTCAGCAATGAAATGCAGATAAAGTGCAATATTAATAATTGTAATGCAAGGAATGTAAAATACAGCAACAAGGATGATATGTTCAGTGCAAGTAGCCAAAGCTTTTATCATAGCATATTGAACATTAGACCTCAACAAAGACAATCATACTTTCCATGCCTGTTGGATGAGCTTATTTCATTTTAGATAAAACATATTCTCAGTAAGTTCCAACATAGAATGTAAAAGTCAGTGAGCATTGCTTACATGATGTCCTCTTCAGGATTTCTTAGCAGCAGCTCTCATTGATTCTGCATCTAAAAGCAGTAGGCAGACGGCTGCATGTGTGACTCCTGAACAGTGGAAGATATACTTTCCTCATCAATCCCCAAAGCTTCCCTCTGACACAGAGAAAGGCATTTTGACCCTGCTCTATTAAGGACATTAATTTGATCTGTTAGATATTTTTAGTCAGATAGATATTGGATAGATACTTTTATGTATTAGAAATGTTAGTGGAGAGAGGATGTCTAGTTAGACTGTTAAATGCTTAGGCCTGCATATGAGTTGCTGCAGGGTACATCTGGTCAAGGCCACCAGAGAGGAGAGTTGATGACTGTCAGCAGACAGGGTGTTTAATATTATTATTACGATGTGTATAACTGTAGCCTTAGCCATATATGTTTGTATGTTCAAGTCACGACATGTACTAGAGGTCGTGAGAATGTTTTTAGCTACACACCACTTAACCAACAGACATACACATTCACATGTTGATTTGCTTCATGTTTTGACTACTGTTAGGGCCAGCTGCAAAGCTGGTGAGAGAGACGTCTCGGTTGACGTTTCTGGGTAGTATGGGGCTAGCCCAACCGAGGTGATAAAATGTATAGGCCTGGTGGGCTCAGGGTCTTTCATCTTACA
>NW_018128517.1:25788-34708 GCF_001952655.1 Monopterus albus
ATGTATAGGCCTGGTGGGCTCAGGGTCTTCCATCTTACATCTGCCTGCGTGCAGTATGGAGGTGCAAGATACCTGAGCGTGTAATGTTAATTTTACCTGTGATCCTTTGAATAAATCAGCACTGTTTTGTAGTTACTTGGACTGCCTCGTCTCTCAGAGTCAGTATGGTAAAAAGTACGGGGTACAACAGTTTCAAGGTTAGAAGATAATGTTGATCCTGAAAAGGGTACCTTGACACCAGTTATTTTTGTATTAATCTTGTGTAAGAATGTTTTAGCTACACATCACACACACAACATACACACACATTGAGTTCTTCATTTTGTTATGATTTTTGCTCGATGCATG
Organism: Monopterus albus; assembly: GCF_001952655.1. Classification (NCBI taxonomy): domain Eukaryota; kingdom Metazoa; phylum Chordata; class Actinopteri; order Synbranchiformes; family Synbranchidae; genus Monopterus; species Monopterus albus. The sequence goes on from NW_018128517.1 coordinate 26,137, forward strand.
TGGAGCATAAGATATGAGAAGGAGATGTCGGACTGTCTCCAACTCTTGATGTTTTTACAGTTGTCTGTGTAAGGGGTTAGCCTAAAATCTTATAAATGTATTAGGCTTTGTGTTTCCGGGGTCTCCTTTCTTCCAGCAGTAGTCTGGAGCAGGAGCCACCCGGGGTTTGTGTTTCTGTAACTTTTTATTGTGGCTTTCAAAATAAATCAGCACTAAATTGAAGGAAGTCGGACTCTGTCTTCATTCAGATCTGTTCAATAAAAGAACTGGGGTATAACAACCATGACCTTTCGGAATTGTCTGACATTGATAGTGGATAACCACAAACTTTGACGGTTGTCTCCAAAATTATTAGGATTTTTGCTCCGGTGAGAAGGCTGGCTTACTGAAGGCGGAAGTCAGAGGCAGAGCCCTTCTCCGAGCGGAGCACATTCCTGAATGTCTAAATATTTATAAGACGGTCACTGCTAACTGTTAAATGATTAATGAGGGCACATGGAAATATTTTTTATGTTCCTTAATATCTGTGTGGGTGGTTTGCTGCATGAAGGCTGTTTAACACTGGCACATACATATCCCATAGCAACAAGTGCTACGGAGAGAATTCGATGTGACACAGTGTGCCTCGGGCAGAACTGTCTTTGGGGGCTGGGCATAGTCTATGGGAAAACTGTATTATAACCTTAGGGTGACGGCGTATTCAGTGGAATTAAAACAGAACTGTTGATTGGGTGAACTCCCAGTGGTAACGCGCATCAGAAAAAGTTCTGATGTAGAAGCTTCGGGACCAAATCAGGCAGTTTCTGGACACAGATCATTCCACTTGGGATGCTTGTTACGTGTACATAATTTTTAATATGTCTGCAAATGTTGTACAAGACTGGGAAAAGGCTAAGCCTTACTCTTTGGTGGCAGTACTCTACAAGTTTTTGTCTAAAGATGAGCAGGACAAAGCAAGAGATTGGTTTAGTTCCTGGGTCCTACAAATGCAGAGAAAGGGTATGCTTGGAGACAGTGACAGCACAAGGGGATGCTATAGGGCTGTTTTTGAAGCAAGCCTCTCTATCTGCAATGAGAGCTAGAGAGGAAGTGAAGTCCTCTACATTTTTAACAAGGAACAAAACAGAAGCCAGATTAAAACAAGCTGAGGGTTTTCTTGCCGATTGTGTATGCTTTTTGGAGACTTTCAAGTGTTTTCAGTCTCCTTCAACCAGTTCAAGCAAATCACAGAAACCAGTTGATGTTAATTCTCCCAGTGGCACAGCTGTTTCAGTCCAAGCTGTCTCTGATATAGATTGCAAAGTGCAGTTTAGTCACACCCAGCCGTCTTCCTCACAGCTGTCTCCACAAGGAGAGAGGAAGCCAATATTGAAGAGTGGCTTACAAATGCCACAGAGTGCAACACAGGGCATAGCGCCCCTGGTGGTTGTACAGGGAGGGATTTTACACACAGCCCCATTTCCAGGAGGTAAAACTGACAGAATCAGAGCACAGACTTAACTAAATGATTTAAATTCTGGCTGTGTAGACTGGGTCATAACTCCGGTTGTTGGCGCATGCGCCTCTAGCTCTAGCTCTTTTGCAGAGGAAGAACATAAGCACAGTTGTGGCATGTCAGTACCAGCGATGTCTCATGAGAGTGATTCCAGCTGGAATGGCACAGTGCATGAATTTCCATCACAATATATGCAGAAAGGACAGGGAAACATCCATGATTATCTTGATATTCCTTCACACCAGCTGCCGTTGCTACAGTCCATCTCACCTCAGGGAGGGATAACACAGACTTATACTCCCTTTAGCTTTCAAGATATGAGCTGCCTGACATTGAGAAAGGAGGTGCACCATGGATTAAGGCATTTTTAGGTGCATGTGCAGGATTTGTGCCTGCGCTTGGAGATTTTCGTCATGCTTTTACAGCCTGTACTTCTCTGAGCATGTTACGGGCGATAGAATTAATGGCAAATACTATCGGGGATCATGATAATGTTGCTCTCCACACTGTAGTTCATGGCCTCTGGCCAGTGATATGCCAGAAATTCCCAGTACAGGTGCGCTCTGTTGAGCTGTGTGGAATTCCACCGCAAGAGGGTGAGAAAGGCAGTCAGTATTTGCTCAGAGTGCGTGAACTCTGGCAGAACCACAATGGTGATGACCCAGCCGTCAGTGACACCATGGGGGTGCTGTTTCGCAGTGCTGTGGAGACTTCCCTCCCAGCATCTATACAGCATTTGTTGAGACAGGTAGTGGGTCTCAACACATTTGGTTTTGAGCAGTGGTCAGCTTATGTCACTCAGTATATTGACAATGAGCTGGAGGCAAAACAAAAGAATGCAAAGGAGCTTTCTTCTTTGCAGGCACAGGTAGCTAAAGCACAGTTGAAGGAAATGCGAGACAAGGTCAATCAAAGTAAAGCTACAGCTAATCAAATATCTGTGCAGAATGCTGCATAGCTGTATGCATAGCAGCAACCCTTTACTCCACAGCCGACCATACCACCTTATGAGTCAGATTCTGCTCCCATGCACTGTGGATCTCAGTACCGTGGCAGACCATGGGGAAGAGATCAAGGACCTCGGACTCCTAGGAGAGCTCCAAGAGATGATAGATGCTGGATTTGTAACGAAAGAGGACACTGGTCGCATAATTGTCCCTTTTCATATCAGCAGTCGCAGGGTGTACCATGATATCAATATCAGGTTTATCCACCTCCACAGGATGGATATGTTCAGAGATTCCCGCCATCAGCCCAACATCGAGCACCTGGCTCACACCAGTTGCCTCAACATTAGGGCTGCCCAGAACCGATAACAGGTGACTCACTGTGTTCCCAGGAAATGTTTCTTGAACCACTAGTCAAGGTAACCATCAGTGGTCAAGATCACATGTGTATGGTTGACACAGGAGCCCGGTATTCTACGCTTAACATGCCACTCCTCGTTTCAAGGCATGCCATACCTCTTGTTGGCTTCTTGGGACACACAGAGGAGTGACCGCTTTCCAAAAAAGTTCCTTGCAAATGGAATAATCTGTCCTTTTATCATTCTTTTCTGCTTTCCCCCTCCTGTCCTGTTAATCTTTTGGCTCATGACATAATGTGTTCACTAAATGTGACAATGATGATGTCCCCATGCCACGTTGACATTACCTTTACTGATGGTTCTGTTCAATGCTGTGCAACTCCAAAAGCAACGTTCAGACAAATGTTACAAGCCACACCTTCAAGCATGGGCCTGTCTCTTGATTCATCAGCTGAGGTGTGGTGGGGACTTGTAACTGCAACTGAAAAAACAGATTTGTGGAATACCTTCAAGCTGTGGCTTCCCTGGATTTCCATCCTCCACAAATACACAGAACCTGTTGAACACATGCATTGCACCTTTAACTATTCTCTGTACGAGGATGATGACTATGATGCTTTGTGGGACGGCTTTCTTCAGGGAATAGAGACATCGCAGAGAACACCCACAGTTGACATTCAACAATTGTACATTGGGCCTCAGGGAGTGGCAGCTTTGGCTGCACTGCCCAGTGAAATTCAGGACTTGTATGCCCTGTCTGAAAATTCAGCTCCTCATATCACTTTGTTAGTGGGTGAGGGAGGTGAAGCTAAGAATCTTGGTCCCATGGTGCATAGTTGTACAAAAGCTACTGAATGGATGCCCACACAGAATAAGCATCTTCAGTATTCACCTTCAACCCAGTGTTATGCTATCAAGCATTCCTCACAGTTGTCATTAACACTGGAAAAGTGTTTTCTTCCCAGGAGTCATGGCAGAGAGAACATAGATCACCTGCTCACTCAGACATTGTTAGACAGTTTGCCCACTTCTCTCTGGTCTTCTGGCCCTACGGATGTGGGACTTCATGTGGAGCCTATCATCATACCTCTACGTGCAGGGGCGGTACCAGTGTACAGAGCTCAGTATCCACTGATAGGCCTGAACAAATCAGTGGAATCTGAAACACAATTAAAGGGCTTTTGGAAGCAGGAGTTTTAATTCCTACTTCTTCTCCTTAGAACACACCTATAAATCCAGTGCCCAAAGCAGGGAAACCTGACTACAGGATGGTTCATGACCTTCGACCTGTAAACGAACTTGTGGTCCCTACAAACTATGCCACTCCAAGTCCTTATACCATGCTCAATGCTATAAGCTCATCACACAAGTTTTTCACATGCATTGATCTGGCAAATGCCTTTTTCTCTGTGCCACTACATCCTGACTCGCGATTTGTTTGCTTTCACATATCAGGGACAACAATTAACCTACCGGTCAAAGTTAATCAAATTAAAGCCACAGCTAACCAAATGCCTGTGCAGAATGCTCTACAGCCATATGCACAGCTGCAACCCTTTGTTCAACAGCTGACCGCACCACCTTATCAGTGGGATTCTGCTCCAATGTACTGTGGACCTCAGTACCGTGGCAGGCCATGGGGAAGAGGTCAAGGACCTTGGACTCTCAGAAGAGGTCCGCCAAGAGATGACAAGTGCTGGATTTGTAATGAAAGAGGACACTGGATGCATAAATGTCCATTTTCATATAACAGTCACAAAAAACTGATATCCTCTCACATTCTAAGCCCACCACTGTTAAAACCATGATGCAGTTCTTACGGCTTATAAATTACAGCAAAAACTTTGTGCCTGATTTCACCGGCCTTGTGGCACCTCTCCGTGCCATGCTCACAGAGGCGGGCTACAAGAACTATGGTTCTACTTTGTTGTGGACTCCACAAGCAGAGGAGGCTTTTGTTGCCATAAAACAGGCTTTGGCACATGCATGTGCTTTGCATGCACCTGACTAATCCCAGCCTTTTCATTTGGATGTTGATGAAAAGGACGGCACTGTGAATGCTGTCCTATTTCAAAAAGGGGAGGAAAGTAGAGGACACAACCGAAAGATGTTGATGTACTACAGTTCTAAGTTGGACAATGTTGAAAAGGGACATCCAACTTGTGTGAGACATGTTGCTGCGATCGGTCGAGCGGTACTGAAGACTTCACATATCACAATGGATTATCAAACTGTTGTACACACTACACATGGGGTCAGGGCATTTCTGGATTCCAAAGCTTTCACATTGTCTGCCCACAGGACCCAGAACTTACAACAGCTGTTGAACCAGGCTCACATACAGTTTACAAGTGAGGGAACAAACATGGCTACGCAGATGTTCACTGAGCAGGATCATGATTGTGTGAGCAAAACAGACACAGAGATGAGACTGCATGAGAACCTGCATAAGGAACCACTACCTAATGCAGAGGTAACATTGTACTGTGATGGTCACAGTCATCAGACAGCTACTGGCAGTCTAGTAGCTTCATACACTGTGGTCGAGGACACAACGGCTGGCTTAAGAACACTGCAAGCTGATGTGATCCCACAGCCAAGTTCAGCCCAGATGGCTGAGCAGATTGCTCTTATAGAAGCGTGTCAGTTGTCAAAAGACAAAGTTGTAAATATCTACACAGATTCTGCGTATGCAGTACAGGCAGTACATGTAAACTTGTGCCACTGGAGGAGAAAAGGTTTTGTGACTTCAACTGGTGGTCCGGTAAAACACTTGTAGCAATTATTGGAACTAGATCAAGCGTTGTTGCTACCAAAGCAGGTGGCAGTTATCAAGTGCAAGGGACATCAGAGAACAGAGACTCAGAAAAACAGAGATAATAATGCAGCTGATTTGGCTGCCAAGGTAGCAGCAGGTTATCAGGTAGCTCGGGGAGCTGAACAGATGCTTACAACAGCTGTTGAACCAGGCTCACATACAGTTCACAAGTGAAGGGACAAACATGGCCATGCAGATGGTCACTGAGCAAGATCATGATTGTGTGAGCAAAACAGACAGAGATGAGACTGCATGAGAACCTGCATAAGGAACTATTACCTAATGCAGAGGTAACATTGTACTGTGATGGTCACAGTCATCAGACAGCTACTGGCAGTCTAGTAGCTTCATACACTGTGGTCGAGGACACAACGGCTGGCTTAAGAACACTGCAAGCTGATGTGATCCCACAGCCAAGTTCAGCCCAGATGGCTGAGCAGATTGCTCTTATAGAAGCGTGTCAGTTGTCAAAAGACAAAGTTGTAAATATCTACACAGATTCTGCGTATGCAGTACAGGCAGTACATGTAAACTTGTGCCACTGGAGGAGAAAAGGTTTTGTGACTTCAACTGGTGGTCCGGTAAAACACTTGTAGCAATTATTGGAACTAGATCAAGCGTTGTTGCTACCAAAGCAGGTGGCAGTTATCAAGTGCAAGGGACATCAGAGAACAGAGACTCAGAAAAACAGAGATAATAATGCAGCTGATTTGGGTGCCAAGGTAGCAGCCAGTTATCAGATAACTCAGAGAGCTATGAAAGAGATTCAAGACCTACGGGGTCAGAGCTTTGAGAACTCAGTCATGTAAGAGATTCAAGACCTACGGGGTCAGAGCTTTGAGAGCTCAGTTATGAAAGGGATCCAGGCCTAAGGGATCAGAGTTTAAGAAGCCTAAGACAGGCACTCAGGACCCAGAAGGTCCAGCTCAAGGAGCTAAACAGATGAGTCAAGACCCTGCAGAAGGGGGTCATGTCTGTGAGACAAAGTTGAGCTTGCAGACTATAAGGGAAATACAGAACAAAGCTGCTCCTACTGAAAAGAAGGCGTGGCTAGGCAAAGGAGCATCTAAGGATCAGACAGGACTGTGGAGAAACCACGAAGGTAAAATAGTAGCCCCGGCAGGACTACTGAGCCTGCTGTGTCAAGAGGCACACAGCTGAGGACACTCTGCAAGCACCAAGATGAATGGTCTGATCTCTCAGAACTGGTGGCATCCACATTTGAGGGATATCACCAAGTACTTTGTTGCAACATGTGAGACATGTAATAAGTTCAACCCCAGAGCCGCGCTGAAGGCGGGGCTAGGGGGATTTCCAGTTCCAGATGCTCCCTGGAAAGAGATTGTTGTTGATTTCACAGATATGGGAGCTGATAAAAGAGTTGAAGGGAAATGATATTTCCTTGTCTGTGTGGATCTGTTTTCCAAGTGGGTAGAGGCTGTACCCACAAAAACAGAGACTGGTAAAGAGGTAATCAAGTGGCTCACTAGAGAAGTGATCCCTCGGTTTGGGGTACCTGAGATCATCAAATCTGATAATGGAACACACTTTTCAAACGATGATCTACGTCTGGTTGAACAGATGTTTGGAATAAAACACAAGTTTGGGGCTGTCTATCATGCAGCCTCCCAAGGCCTTGTTGAGCGTGCAAACAGAACCATAAAAGAAGGGCTCACAAAAGTCTGCGCAGACACTAACTTACCTTGTTTGAAGCTCTACCTCAGGTCCACTCCGAATGCAACGGTTTGTCGTGGCTAAAGGGGGGAAGAATGAAATCCTGACAGGGAGAAAAATGCCCTGTCCTCTAACTGTTATGCCTAGGGATTCAACACCTCTTCTTTTACAGCATGCTGACCTGAGTATGTCAGATGACTGAACAACGCCGTGATGAGTCTCTCTGAGAAGGTTGTTGAAATCCTGTGCAGGGACCAACCTGAGGAACCAACACCAGCTGCAGTGGACAGGCCCCAGGGGCATAAAGGTGCATAAACTTCACTGGTCAGAACCACGTTGGAAAGGACCCTACAGGGTAGCAGAAACTACCACACACTATGTTAAACTGTGGCTCACTGAGAACAAGCTAAGTAACTGGATCCATAAGACACATTGTTCTCCAGCTGAGGATCCAGCTGGACGTACAGTGAATGAGGTCAAAACTGATTTGAGAACCTCAGTACCTGAGTTGAGATACAATCCTGTAGAACCAGAGTCACAGTCAGAAGACGACCTACACTAGTGTAAGCTAGCATGTGCTACCTACTTACAGGGAAGGTGTTGACCAGGTTCCAGCTCAGCTTTTGTGTCAAAAAGTTGGAAATCCCACAACCGTTCATTATTTGGGGAAGTTGGGCAGAGTAACCAAAGGTGTCTGGAAGCCAAAACTAAAGTGCGCAGAGAAAAGATACTTTCATAAGGAAAAGGTGGCTAAAACTGTAGCACATTTTCAAGCTGAGCTTAACTCAGGTTATGGAGACGTGTTATGGATCCTACCTCTTTGCGGCTCTGTGAGGTCACAGCAAGAGCATAAGACAATTTGATAAATATATTTGTCTAGTTTAATGTCTAGTTTAATGTTCAATGTCTTACTAATCTTATTAATCTCACTAACCTCACTAATCTTACCACAAATTTAGTTGTTAGGTTTCAGGAGTAACTGGCAGCCACTTCTCTTATGTTGTATCAGAACAGATTGGCATTAGACTTAATTTGATTGAAAAAAGGGGTGTTTGTACTATGACTGGACAACAGTGTTGTACTTACATCCCAAATAACACTGCTCCTGATGGCTTCATTTCTAGGGCTTTGACAGGGTTAAAAATCTTATCAGAAGAGATGGCTGAACATTCAGGAATTCAAAATTACATTCATGATTGGTTTGTTAAAATTTTTGGCAAGTGGAAAAATTTAGTGATTTCTTTGCTTACATCTTTTGTGGCAGCGGGTACTTTTCTGT
>NW_018128517.1:34758-42578 GCF_001952655.1 Monopterus albus
CCACATATATTCTTGCATACACGTAGGTGATGTGGACTCATAGGTGTGTGATTGATTTTGATTATTGAGTAGAATTTTGTGATAAATGTGTGATACTGGAAGAAGATCATTAATCTCCAGTATAATGTATTCCTCCTACAAATGTTATGATTAACCAATGAATGTTTGCTACATGCTGTCTAGACATTTTCCACGTTTTGTCTGAAAAATGCTTTAATTACAAGTAAGACCAGCTCACAAATAGAAGCCTACATATAGGATCACAGCAAAGAAGACCTGCTTACATGCCATTATTTTTATGTTATTATTTGAGATTTTTCCCTTAGGTACTCAGCTCTGGGCTTTCCCTGGAGGGGGTGGTTTGGGGGGGCCTCTCTCCTCCTTGGATGCCTAACCTGGGGACAATAGGCACATTTGATTTAGATTGACACAATAAAAATTGTGTCAAAAGGGGGATTTTGTTAGAAATCACTACAGCACCCACTTTCAACTTACGAAGTCATGGGATTCATCAACATAAGAATACAGGTGTGAACAATTCTGTGATTTAAGAACACGAATCAGGTGTGGACTATAGTTCCATCAATCTATTAAACAGAGGAATCAAATCAGTCCAAGTGTGAAAATCGTAAATCCTCAGTTCAATGAATCTATTTACTGGAAACAAGAGATCATGTCATGAATCAGATGTGGACTTTTCTTAGGACCTGTCTTAAGAACAACCTACAATGAAATGTAACATTTAGGGAGATGTTAGTGTGTTTGTTTTCTACCTCTGTTAACCAATCATCTGTCATTTGGGTCAGTGTGGTAGCAGAGGAATGTTTTTCTTTCTGTGCATGTTGGAAAACTAAATTATTTAAATTATTCATAAAAAAAAAGCTGCTTATATACCACTTTCTTCATTATTTAAAACAGAACAGTCAGTAAACCTATGGGTCAACAATTTGGTTCCCAAAAGTTAATTTTCGAATTTTCGTATTGTTAGTTCTTTGCAGATTTCTATGGTTGTGAACGTAGTTTTTAGCGTAAGCTCAGATTTTTAATATGTGCCATAGGAGAGGCTCTATAATGTACTACAAATGTTAAAGGTTTAGCATCAAGACCCCCCCCCCCCCCGACTTTTTTTTTTTTCATACTGTACCTTTTATTGTATCTGTACCTGGTGAATTTTGCTCTATAAGGGATCAGAAACAAAGTATCTGTAATGCTCATAACCATAAGCTTTTCATATAAACACCATCGGTTATCATCGGTTATCGTATTGTTTTGTGGAGGATATACCTGGGCAGAGGAGGGAAGTCTAAATGTGAAATAAGTATATTAATTCTGCAGCATAATACACCGACAGACTGTTCCCTCTATTCTATACAAAACAGCTAGAAAATGTCTACTAAATTAAACAGTATTCAGTGGATATTGTGATTTCAGATTTTCTAAATACAGCAGTAGATCTTGTAGTGCTGTTATAGATTAGTGACTTGTATCATTTGTGGTTCAACTTCTACCACAAATATTAAAACACTAGAGGGCAGGCATTCATAATTCCATTCTCTATTCTACTTCCTCCCTTGTGGACACATACCATTTTCTTCCATGTTCTATTAGTGTTTCAAGCAGTAGAACTGGAACTGAAGCAGCTGCCATTTATGTATGATGAGGCAGGAATTTATTATATGAAGAAATAAAGTGTACAGGCCTTACAAATGCAGACATTTAATACATGAAACCTTCAAATGCAAATGCAAATGTTTGACCTACTGTGACATCCATATTTACTGTATAATCATGCAGATATATTGAGAAAAAAATTAAATGACAAAAACAATGGAAAAGTAGGAGATAATTTTTTTAAGTTTGAAAAAGCGGTATTGTGCAACAATTTTATTTATTGTGACCAATACCAGGGCCTTGGTTTCCCTAAAATAAACTTTTTTGTTGTAACACCTCTCCAGTGTCTTTTCTTAGGTTGATCTGAGCCAATTTTAGTTTTTCTTACCAGTGCCAGGGCTCTTTTTCTGATCTCTTCGGTTTTCAAAGAGTATACAATAGGATTGATGCAGGGTGGGGTGCAAGAGACTAGAGACATGCTTAGAAATGGTTGGTCCTCGTCAATGAAATGCAGGTAAAGTTCAACATTAAAAATGGTAATGAGAGGAATGTAAAATACAGCAACAAGGATGATATGTTCAATACAAGTAGTCAAAGCTTTAACTCGACTGTCTAAAGATTTCATCCTGAACACAGTCAACAGGATGCTGACATAAGACAGACAAATTAAAGTAAAGGGTACAACAAGAATCAAGAAACTAAGTGAATTGGCGACAGTCCACTGCATTGTGTAATCATTACAGGCAAGTCTATACACAGGTGCATAGTCACAGAAAAAACTGAACACTTTGAGGGAATTGCAAAAAGACAATCGAGTAAATATACCTATTGCAAATGCAACAATTCCCAGAGTAAAACACCAAATTAGACCAATAATAAAAGACATGCTCTGCAGTGTGTTGATTGAGTTCTGATGTAGAGGGAAACATATTGCGATCAACCTGTCATAGGCAAGTATAGCAAGAGCAAATGACTCTAAAGTCCCAAAAGCATAGTAACCATACATTTGCACAAAACACATGTTAAATGGAACAAAGTTATCCTTAATGAGAAATACTTTTATCATATTCGGAATAATACTTGTGCTTAAGATTATATCAATTACTGCAAGGTTGCCCACAGCCATAAATTTTGGAGTGTGTAAACAATGATTAAAGACAATTACATAGATCACCAAACAGTTAAACAGTACAGTGACCACATAGACAAATGCTAGAAAGATGATGTAGACACTGATGTGGGGTAATGTCTGAAGTCCAATAATATAGAAGCCTGGAGGATGAATGATAACAGAGTCATTTAAAACAGTCCTGAGAAATGACATAGTTGAACTCCACAAGCTGTGTGTTGGTGGACGGCCTCTGCCTAAAAGCTCTCCAGTCTAAAAAACAGGGGAATCATAGAACATTTGACCTCAACAGAGACAATCATAATTTTCATGCCAGTTGGGTGAGCTTATCTTAATTTCATATAAAATATATTTTCAGTAAGTTCCAACATAGAAAATAAAAGTCAGTGAGCATTGCTTACATGATGTTCTCTTCAGGATTTCTTACCAGCAGCTCTCATTGATTCTGCCTGTAAAAGCAGTAGGCAGACAGCTGCATGTGTGACCCCTGGACAGTGCAAGATATACTTTCCTCATCAATCCCTAAAGCTTCCCTCTGATACAGAGAAAATCATTTTGACCCTGCTCTAATAAGGACATTAATTTGATCCTTGGAGAGCATCTGATTATTCTCTTCTTGGGCTCAAACAAACATCTAATTATGATTCATTAAGTTTGAGCATTTCACACCAATTCTTTTAAAACACACACACATGCAACCTTATCAAAACAAAACACAGTGGAATAGCTGCTGAGATGACATCTAAACCTGCTTTAGTGTCACTTTAACATCACATGCTATACAACTATAAAAATTAACTATATTACAAGAACTTACAAAGACCTGTACAGCTATGTTGGTGCCCAAAAGTGGCAGGAAAAAAATTGCCACAAGAATCAGGTGAGAAGTACAAGTTTTCAAAGCTTTGACTCGTTCCTCTCTTGATGCAATCCTACTCAGTGCTTTGCCAATGCAAATGTATGTAAATGCTATCAATACAGGAGGAATACATATGATTAAAGTTATACCAACTTTTGCCATTATGAAATTTAAAGAGTTGTCATTACAGGCCAGACGATATATTGGTCCATGATCACAGAAAAAACTTTGTATCACCAAAGAACCACAGAATGAGAGACGATCAAGAAGCCCAGCCAAGCATGCTATTAAACTCAATAAAAAAAAACCATGAACACAGCAGCATTGCAGCAATAGCTGGTTTAGTCACAATACTATGGTACCTTAAAGGGAAGCAAATTGCTATAAATCTGTCATATGCCATAATCACAAGTGTCCACGACTGCACACTTGTAGATAACCAAACAAAGAACATATAACTTAAACAAGCCTCATAGACAATGTATCTATTGTCAAACAAAAATGTGTCCAAGACTTTTGGGATGAGAGCAGTGCTCCCACACAAATCTGTCAAAGCCAGGTTGAACACAATCATGTATTTAGGAGTATGAAGAGTCTTGTCCAGGTAAATCACTGAGAGGAGGAGGCCATTCCCAAGAACAGTCATGATATAGACAAAACACAGGAAGACATAAAAATATTTAACGTGAGGGATGTCAGAAAACCCACTGATATAAAATTTTGCAGGACGAACAAATGTGGCATTGGATAAAGTAGCAGCTTTCTCTTGCATGTGCATTTCTTTCACTCAGTGTTAAAACCGAAAACAACACAATATTTAATGAAGAATGAGACAGTTCACTGTTGGGAACCGTTATATCCAAACTCTCATCAGACAATATCAAGTATGCAGTTTCCTAAAGTTAGTTATACTGTGTGAGACCTTTCATTTATATTTTATCCCACTCACTGAGAGCAGGTAGGACTGAAGGTACCTGAGTCACATGATCATAAAACAGATGGTGATTTTATTCCATCTGTAACTGTGTAATAGATTATGTCATCAATGGGATGATGCAATTGACTAAGTTTGCTATTGTCATTGGGATACTGAAATATATGTTAATGGTGGTGTAGAAAGTGACTAAAATAACAGATGTCAGGAAATATAAAGCATATTTAGTGATTTAACAAATAGTAATGCTAATTTAAGGGACATTATATTAATGCAGAAGGACAGGTGTTCTGTTATCTCAAAATCATGTGAAAATTATTTTATCTTGCGATAACAAAACTCATTTCCTGGTGGACAGAGGGGCAGCAGGTGAAACACGTTACTTGAGGTGAAAACACCTCTGCTCCACTGTACATGCAATAAACCCTCTGCGAGTAAAACGCCAGTCACAGCAATTTATCAAAGTACCCGTTAAATGAGTATAAACTTGCAGAGCAGTGATCTTTTCAGCTTTGCCCACAAACTCCCATCTACCACCTGAATGAGTTAACTATCAAGCTCCTCAGTCTAACAGCTAATAGCTAACTGTGTGCATGTTGTGTTGATGTACTGCCATAATGGCCAGCAGTGATTCATGCACATGGATCTATAATCGTTTAATTAACATGTTCATGCAGAATCTGACTGTAGGTCTATGGTCAACTATGTGGAGTGGATCCAGGACAACAACTCCCAGCAAGTCTAACACAAACACTAGTCTTAAAGCATAAGAAGTAGTATTTGTCAAGATAACATCGTATATCTTGTTTTTATGCTCTGGATTCTTCAGAAATTCTAACACACTCAATAAAGTACCCAAGGTGATCAGCTGTATTCACTGCTGTACTGGCCAGTTTAAATTCTAAACTCACACTCTGTAGCCAGCTGTTATTGAATTGTGTAAAAGTCACTTTCGGCTTTTCCCATTAAGGGGTCACCACAGCGAATCGTCACACTGACAACTCGCATGTTGACATTTAGCACGTGTTTTACGCAACCCTGACTCGAACCCAGGCCGCAGTGGCGAGAGCCACTAGCCTACCAGGGATGGCTGTTATTGAATTGTGTAAATCATCAAAAAATTATATACAGGTAAACAATTTCTGTTCAGGTATTTTTATGTCATATATTCTTCTAGAAATCATGATAGTTAATTAACCTTTGTTTACTTCATGATTCATGATGATTGATGCTGGCTGTAAGTGATAGTGTGCCATGACATGGGTGAGTGAGTGAATCTGTAAAGCGCTTTGTCCAGGTATGTTAGAAAAGTGCTATATAAGTGCAGTCCATGATATTTCAGAAGCAGAGGTGTGCAGCTTTATTTTGAAGTCTTTGATACTATGGCTCATGCCCTTCCTCAGCAAAGGTTATCTAACAAGAGGTTTTATGACTAAGCAGTAGACTGGTTTACCTAATTATCCCTCAGGTAGGACTCAGTGTGCAAAAGCCAGAGATGAACAAAGTATGCACATTTGCTATTCAAGTAGTGCAAATACCTGTGTAAAAATACTCTGGTAAAAGTACACATACTTATTCAAACTCTACATGTGTAAAAGTAAAAAAAAAGTACATGTAGCCTAAGTGTGAAATGGTTGAACAAGTTCAGTGTTATTTCTGGGAAAAGACTTTAGCTTATGTTAAAACAAGTTGCAGTTCATTGAATGTTATGAAAGGGTTAATATCTTGGCACCACTGGCTGACTGTGAGGGGACCAATCAGTAAGCCGAATGGAATAGTTGGCACGCACTAGTTCCGCATTCCAATATCATTGTTTTCCAGCTTTCTTTGCCTCTGCACGGGTACTCCGCCTGCATGCTGCTCGGAGAAATAGCAAGGACCCTTTTTGTGTCAATTGAGTGGAAAAAGTAAGACATTATGTTATTGACTTGTATGTTGTTATGTTTAAGCATTGTAGAACGGAGTGCATAACTAAAGCACCCGCCGACAAGCTGACGTAAAAGTGTGATAACTACTCAACGATGAGCTATATTGTCAGAGTTATTTGATTTATTATGTCAAATGTTTAGAGATGGTTGCACCTGTATTTAGCTGAAGTTATTTGATCTTTGTGACCTAGTTGCTGTGAACTGTGGATGGGGAGAATGGTGGGTTGAGCTGTATGTTGTGTTGCTAAACTATGGTAATTCAAGGGTCAGTTTTTTGTGCATTCTCTTGCTGTTACTGGTGCAGAGAGGGATAAATAAGCACGTGAGCCTAAATGCCCTAAGTTATCATGCTGTGAGTTAGTTATGCCAATTTAAGGGTGCACTATGTAACTTTATTTTCTAATACCAAGATGTTTATTAAGGAGCTGTGGTTGCTATTTGAATGCATTGGTTGTTGATTATATTTGCATTTTACAGTTATAGTAATTAATGTATGGGAAATGTATAAAATTAGACACGATTTATTTTTGTAATGAGTATGAAATTGATTTCAGTCATTTTGATTAGTCTGATCTGTTGTAGGTCAGGTTTTTTTTGGTAGAAGAAAAAAAACAAAAGAAATCCCTCTCATCGGTCTGGAGTTCTTCCTGGAGGAAATTGGATCGGAGATTCTCAGTGGATGCTGGGTGGCGAGCCAGGTGAAAGCCTCAAGAAGAACTGATTAGGAGAAGGACTTTTGTGATCCGGTTCACTGCGGAGCTGGTAGGATCCCTAACTCCAGTTTAAAGGGCCCCAACAATCTGACATTTATTTGGAGGGCGGGGTTTTTTTTTCTTTTGTTGTTTATTCTGTTCAATGATTTAGTGCGCACTTTACCTCATTTGTTTCTAAGTGTTGTATTATTGTGCATTTGGTAAAATTGTGTTAATACATTTCAAGTTTTATAAATCTAACTATTGTGTCAAATTTGACGTTCCTTCGAATCTCTAACTGTATCTATCCAACCAGGATTTAGGTGGAGGTTAAATACAGGCTCTGAAATGTTCTAAAAGTAGTAAAGAGTAAAAAGTGTCGAAGTACCACACTTCTCATCGGGTCCAGATGATGGAAAGAATATTCAGTCACACAAATACCAAAGTGCACTTAATTACCTTTTATTCACAGATGTGCATCTGCAGATCATACATCGAGCAGCAGGGAAGATGATCTAAAGTTGCATCTCTAACACTGTGTATTTTATATTATTTCTTCCCGCCTCCTTACACATTCCTTTACATAAAGCTGGAAAGTACCAAACTTTTCCAAAGATATTCTAGCAGGATGCAGGTGGCATTTGTCAATACTTTTCCCCCAAAACAT
>NW_018128517.1:42663-43573 GCF_001952655.1 Monopterus albus
AGTATAAAACAGTGGAGCTGTTCCAGACATCTTTATATCCCACTGTATTCAATTCTCCTGCTTCCTCCTGCGACTCCCTTCATGGGAAGCGGTATTTATCCAAAAATACATGTGAATGATAGAGTAAACACAGACATTGCAACTGATTAAACATAGTTGAAGGTTACATTCTTATTCAGTTCAGTTATATGAATTAGTGCCCATGCTTCAAACCCAGTGTAAGTTATTTACCATATAAGTGTATAAAGATACAAGTGCTTTTACAATACATATTCTTATGTGTGCACAGTGAACAGTGTTGATGCCTGAATTGCAATGTCTCACACAGTTAATATCTCACAAAAGCTATACATAAGCTTGTATGCAAGTACAGTAAAGACATCAACAGTAATGCATTTGACCGTTTCCCTGAAAAATCACACACACAGAAGCTGCTGCGTCCTCTGTCCCTGACTGTCTACTGGTCTGCACTGTTTCCTGCTGCTAATAAAATGACATAGAATGAAGAGCAGTAAGCTTCAAACAAACACGTTCAAACCTTTTTATTGTTGATATCATCACTAAGCCACTGTTAGAAATTAATAAATCAGTCAGATAATTATTTGATTTGATTTATTCTTTCAAGCATGTAAAGACAGTTGATATGACAACACACATGATTGTACACATAATCCAATATCAATTTGCTTATACCTAGTACATGCTTGAATGGAGTAGGAAGAAGTCAGACTTATCCAGTCCTACCCCATGACATCATCTTACCATCATTGGTTTACAAGCAGTATCTCTACATAAATAATTCTCTTCTACACCACACAAGTAATATACTAAAGAATTATAACAGAGTGTTTAACATTCTTACATAATTACATTCTTAAATAATTATCTTCTACACCACACAAGTAATATA
>NW_018128517.1:45092-48120 GCF_001952655.1 Monopterus albus
TATGTCTTCCTGTGTTTTGTCTATATCATGACTGTTCTTGGGAATGGCCTCCTCCTCTCAGTGATTTACCTGGACAAGACTCTTCATACTCCTAAATACATGATTGTGTTCAACCTGGCTTTGATAGATTTGTGTGGGAGCACTGCTCTCATCCCAAAAGTCTTGGACACATTTTTGTTTGACAATAGATACATTGTCTATGAGGCTTGTTTAAGTTATATGTTCTTTGTTTGGTTATCTACAAGTGTGCAGTCGTGGACACTTGTGATTATGGCATATGACAGATTTATAGCAATTTGCTTTCCTTTAAGGTACCATAGTATTGTGACTAAACCAGCTATTGCTGCAATGCTGCTGTGTTCATGGTTTTTTTTATTGAGTTTAATAGCATGCTTGGCTGGGCTTCTTGATCGTCTCTCATTCTGTGGTTCTTTGGTGATACAAAGTTTTTTCTGTGATCATGGACCAATATATCGTCTGGCCTGTAATGACAACTCTTTAAATTTCATAATGGCAAAAGTTAGTATAACTGTAATCATATGTATTCCTCCTGTATTGATAGCACTGACATATATTTGCATTGGCAAAGCACTGAGTAGGATTGCATCAAGAGAGGAACGAGTCAAAGCTTTGAAAACTTGTACTTCTCACCTGATTCTTGTGGCTATTTTTTTCCTGCCACTTTTGGGCACCAACATAGCTGTACAGATCTCCTCCCTTGACCCTAATGTCAGGATCTTCAACTCTACTTTGACACACACCATACCAGCTTTGCTCAATCCTATTATATACTCTTTAAAGACAGAAGAAGTGTTGAACTCTATCAAGAAACTTTGCAAAAGAAATAGGCTTAGCAGCATAACCTTGTTCAAAAAGGTGACGTCTTTATCACAGTGCTAAAATTAGCATAGGTCTGTTTTGTAACTTTAACCTTTTTAGGTCTTACTGGGAAGTACTACAGTTTTACTCTAATTAAATTTTGTATTTGGTCATTTACTGTATTCTGCTTCTGCACTAGCCACATTAGGATTTTCCTTACAAAATGAAATCATGGACATGAATTTGTTGCCACTTTTTAAAATTTCAGATACTTGGGAAAAAGACAATGTCATTTGCAGCAGTTGTTTTTTAAAACTTCAGTATAAAGATTGTGTAGTGTAATGTATAATAAAACAACATATTAAACATTGCAGTTTGGAATAAAAATACAGTAGATAATGTTGTTTATATATATTTTCAACTCTTCATAATTGCTTACTGAAAAACATTTAATAGATTAGAGGTCTTATACAGAGAAATTTAGGGTGTCAGAATCAGCTTAAAGAAGAATAATAGGATAAATAAATCCTTTTTTAATAACATTTAATAATACTAATAGTTTAAAATCGTACCAAATTATTTGTGTAATGTCCCATTGAGGTTATCGACATCTTTTTTTCAGGGAGACCTGGTGAGAACGCCAGCATTACAACTTTCAGACAGGACAGTACAACATCTAAGATGGGTAAAACGTACAACAACCCCAGAAACTGTAAAATGTCCAACAGACTGAGTACAGAACAGTACCAATACTATAATGTAAAAAAGAGTTTACTCTGGTAAAATGTGTCTTCTACTTATTTGGTTTCTTTATGCAAACTATTCCAAGCTGCAGAAGTAAATAACTAAATAAATTTAATTTCTGTCCCTGCGTGTATGCAGCAGGTACTGTATGTGTCTTGTGTTCTAAGATTATGATTGGAACTGTAAAAAAAAATTGGCAATCATATGAAGGATGTTTCTCTAGATGTTCATCAAAAACTTTATACAAATGACCCAAACACTACATAGAGAAAAAGGTCAGTTACATATTGCTGGTCCTGGGTCCTGGTTCCGAGGTCTGGTCACTAGTCGATCATATCGCAGGAACGCGATGTCTCCCCTCTCCCTGGCCTCCCTTAACTTTGGCATCAACTCCCTTCTTCTCTTCCTCACAGACGCGATGTAATCTTCATTTATATAAATGTTAGATCCTTTAAGCTTCTTTGCTTGTTGCAATATGTGTGCCTTATCTTTCTCTTTCATCAACTTTACCAACACCGCCCTCGGACCACGATCAGAAGGTTTCCCGACTCTTTGAGCCCGCTATATCTCAATTTCTTGATGAATCTGCAGATTATGCATTATGATCAACATTTGCCGGCAATAATAACAGGTGAGCAGGAAACCTTTTACACAGAATTCCTGCATATTGGACCTATATGCATATTTTATTGATCTGTGTGGACTGTGAATTCCCAATCCAAAATTGAATGATTACAGTACGGGTAAGATAACACTTTTATTTTGAAATGTGCCGGTGCAGTTGTTCTGTGCCACATGTAAAAGTTACAAGCACATAGTCTCATTTGAGGGATAGAAATAAGTGCCCTAGTTACAAATTGATGACTATCAGAAATGTAAAATTCACATTAATAAGTGGATAACCACAAATGTTGACGGTTGTCTCCAAAATTATTAGGATTTTTACTCCGGTGAGAAGGCTGGCTTGCTGAAGGCGGAAGTCAGAGGCAGAGCCCTTCTCTGAGTGGAGCACATTCCTGAATGTCTAAATATTTATAAGATGATCACTGCTAACATTTAAATGATTAATGAGGGCACAGGGAAATATTTTTTATGTTTAATATCTGTGTGGGTGGTTTGCTGCACGAAGGCTGTTGAACACTGGCACATGTGTATCCCATAGCAACCAGTGCTACGGAGAGAATTCGATGTGACACAGTGTGCCTCTGGCAGAACTGTCTTTGGGGGCTGGGCATAGTCTATGAGAAAACTGTTATAGAAATTTAGGGTGACGGCGTATTCAGTGGAATTAAAACAGAACTGTTGATTGGGTGAACCCCCAGCGATTGGGTGCACCAACTTAGTTGGCGTAGAAGTTTCCCGACCAAATCACGGTCCTGAACAGAGATCATTCTACTTGGGATGCCGGTCACGTGTACATAAATTTATATAATGTCTGCCAATGTTGTACAAGACTGGGAAAAGG
>NW_018128517.1:48262-50560 GCF_001952655.1 Monopterus albus
TCTCCTTCAGCCAGTTCAAGCAAGTCACAGAAAACGGTTGATGTTAATTCTCCCAGTGGCACAGCTGTTTCAGTCCAAGCTGTCTCTGATAGAGATTGTAAAGTACAGTTTAGTCACACACAGCAGTCTTCCTCACAACCTCCATGAGGAAAGAGGAAGGCAATACAGAAGAATGGCTCATTTAGACAGATGCCACAGAGTACGACACAGGACATGGCGCCCCTGGCTGTTGTACAGGGAGGAATTTTGAACACAGCATCAGTTCCAGGAAGTAAAACTGACAGAATTAGAGCACAGACCTGTCTAAATGATTTAAACTCTGGCTGTGTAGACCGGGTCATAACTTCAGTTGTTGGCGCATGCGCCTCTGCCTCTAGCTCTTTCAAAGAGGAAGAGGATAGACATGGTTGTGACGTGTCAGTACCAGCAATGTCTCACGAGAGTGATTCCAGCTGGGATGCCACAGTGCATGATTTTCCATCACAAGAAAGGACAGGGAAATATCGAAATATCCATGATTGTTTTGGCATTCCTTCGCACCAGCTGCCGTTGCTACAGTCCCTCTCACCTCAGGGAAGGATAACACAGACTTATACTCCCTTTAGTCTTCAAGATATGAGCATGGTTAAATCTCAGCTGCCTGACATTGAGAAAGGAGGTGCACCATGGATTAAGGCATTTTTAGGTGCATGTGCAGGATTTGTGCCTGCGCTTGGAGATTTTCATCATGCTTTTACAGCCTGTACTTCATGTTACGGGAGACAGAATTAATGGCAAATACTATCAGAGATCTTGATAATGTTGCTCTCCACACTGTAGTTCATGGCCTCTGGCCAGTGATACACCACAAATTCCCAGTACAGGTGCACTCTGTTGAGCTGTGTGGAATTCCACCGCAAGAGGGTGAGAAAGGCAGTCAGTATTTGCTCAGAGTGCGTGAACTCTGGCAGAATCACAATGGTGATGACCCAGCCATCAGTGACACCATGGGGGTGCTGTTTTGCAGTGCTGTGGAGACTTCCCTCCCAGCACCTATACAGCATTTGTTGAGACAGGTAGTGGGTCTCAACACATTTGGTTTTGAGCAGTGGTCAGCTTATGTCACTCGGTATATAGACAATGAGCTGGAAGCACAAGAAAAGAATGCAAGGGAGCTTTCTTCTTTGCAGGCACAGGTAGCTAAAGCACAGTTGAAGGAAATGCGAGACAAGGTCAATCAAACTAAGGTCACAGCTAACCAAATGTCTGTGCAGAATGCTGCACAGCTATATGCACAGCAACAACCCTTTGCTCCACAGCCGACCGTACCACCTTATGAGTCAGATTCTGCTCCCATGCGCTGTGGACCTCAGTACCGTGGCAGACCACAGGGAAGAGGTCAAGGACCTTGGACTCTCAGAAGAGGTCCGCCAAGAGATGACAGGTGCTGGATCTTTAACGAAAGAGGACACTGGTCGCATAATTGTCCCTTTTCATACCAGCAGTCACAGGGTGTACTGCTATATCAGTATCAGGTCTACTCACCTCCACAGGATGGACATGTTCAGCATTTCCCACCATCAGCCAAACATTGAGCACCTGGCTCACACCAATTGCCTCAACATTAGGGCTGCCCAGAACTGATAACATGTGACTCACGGTGCGCCTAGGAAATGTTTCTTGAACCACTAGTTAAGGTAACCATCAATAGTTAAGATCATATGTGTATGGTTGACACAGGTGCCCGGTATTCCACACTTGGCATGCCACTCCCCGTTTCAAGGCATACCATATCTGTTGTTGGCTTCTCAGGACACACAGAGGAGTGGCCGCTTTCCAAAAAAGTTCCTTGTAAATGGAATAATCTGTCCTTTTATCATTCTTTTCTGCTTTCCCCCTCCTGTCCTGTTAATCTTTTGGCCCGTGACATCAGACAAATGTTACAAACTACACCCTCAGGCATGGACTCGTCTCTTGATTCTTCAGCTGAGGTGTGGTGGGGACTTGTAACTGCACCTGAAAAAACAGATTTGTGGAATACCTTCAAGCTGTAGCTTCCCTGGATCTCCATCCTTCACAAATACACAGAACTTGCTGAACACATGCATTGCACCTTTAATTATTCTCTGTACGGGGACGATGACTATGATGTTTTGTGGGACAGCTTTCTTTAGGGAATAGAGACTTTTCTTTAGGGAATAAAGACATCGCAGAGAACACCCACAGTTGACATTTAACAATTGTACATTGGGCCTCAGGGAGTGGCAGCTTTGGCTGTACTGCCCAGTGAGATTCGGGACTTGTATGCCCTGTCTGAAA
>NW_018128518.1:0-15999 GCF_001952655.1 Monopterus albus
TAGTACAATCCCTCCTCCCTTCTTCTTTCCCCTGTCAATCACGTTCCTGTCCGCCCGCACTGTCACAAAACCAGGAACCGAAATGTTATCCTTTGGGATGTCCGAGTGCAGCCATGTCTCCGTAAAACTCAATAAGCTGCACTCACGAAACACCCTCTGAGTCTTGACCAGCGCGGCTAACTCATCCATTTTATTAGCCAGAGATCAAACATTCCCCATTATAATCCCAGGAACAGCGGGCTTGTGTCTCCTTCTCTTAGCCTTCACTTTAACTCCGGCTCTACATCCCCGACGTCTTCTCAACAACTCCTTCGGAATTACGTACCGATCTCCCGGCGGCAGTACAAGCTTACTCAGCGCCAATAGCTGATCACGCGAGTAAGCAAGAGGCCTGCCTCGACGACCGTAACCCTCCATTGCAGAGGAGGAAAAGAAAAGAAGCAAAGAAAACGAAAAAACAAAAACAAAACAAAAAACAGGCGAGACCGAGATCATACCTTACCAAACGCCAAAAAAAACAACACACAAACACCGAAAACAACAAACACACGGGAGCTACTGAAACAGGCATCCTCACAACGGCGCCATCTTGACCGCCAGGAGATTTCTGTAAAATATTCGCTCTGTGGCCCCACCGTTTTCTGGACACGCTTTGTAGATGGGGCTGTCATTTACTTGTTCCTTTACAACATACACTGATTGCTCCCAGTAAGACCTGAGCTTCCCCGGCCCTCCCCTTTCACTCATGTTGCGGACCAGAACTCAGTCACCTGGCTGCAGAACAACCCCTCTTACATGACGGTTGTACTATCTCTTGCCTTGTTTGCTGGATTCTTGATTGTTCTCAGCTGCAATCCTGTAAGCTTCTTTCATCTTCACAGCCCATTTCTTAGCATAGCCTTGTGGTGTCTCACTGTCCCTGTTTGTGGGAAGGCCAAAGACTAGATCTATTGGGAGGCGGGGATGACGCCCAAACATAAGGTAGTGAGGTGAGAAGCCTGTGGCTTCATGCCTTCTCCTCCAGTGTCCTTAACATCTGAAGTAATGTCCGGTTGAATCTCTCTGCTGGGTTCCCCTGTGGGTGGTATGGGGTGGTCCTGGAGTGAGAAATTCCAGCCAGTTGTTGCAGAGTTTTGAACAGTGTTTTCAAATTCCCGGCCTTGGTCATGGTGTAGCCTGGCTGGGAACCCAAACCGCGAGAGATGAAGTCACCAAATATTTTCTCTGCAGCTGTTCTTCCTGACTTATTCCGTGTGAGGTACACTTGGGCAAATCTAGTGAAGTGGTCTATGACTACCAAAATATATTCATATCCACCCTTACTCTGTTCCAAGTGCATGTAGTCTATGGAAACCAACTCTAGAGGTGCACTGGTGGTAATTCTTCCCATTGGTGCTCTGTCATGAACCACTGGTCGCTTTTGCTTGATGCAGGGGCACTGCTGGGTGACATAGAATTCAATGTCCCTCTTCATATAAGGCCAATAGAAACGGTCTCTTGCCAGTCCAGTGACCTTTTCTGACCCCAAATGACCCATGTCGTTGTGGAGATGTTTCAGTACCAGAGATCGGTATTCAACAGGTAAGACTAGTTGTTTTCGTTCACCAGTCACTCTATATAACAGGTCACACTCCAGATGCAGCTTTCCCCATTCATACATGAGTCTTTTAGCAGGCCCACTTGCTCTCTGTCTGTCATCATTTGTCAGGTTGCTTTTGGATCCTTTGTTTGATTAGCTCACCTATGGCTGGATCCGACCGCTGAGCCCTGATCAACTCACTGTGGCTGATAGATGGTAATGATGCGCTTACTGGTGAGTCTGGGCTTTGTGACAGGTTGAGGGTTGCAACATAGGCGATGTCATGTCTCTTGGCGGCCTTGCTCCCCTCCCAAGTGGCGTTAACAGCATCTCTGGTGAGCTCCTCAGTACACTGCCCAACACACTTGTCAATATCCAGTGGGAGGTGAGATAGAGTATGAGCATCCATGTTGATTTTCCCTGGTCTGTACTTGATGTTGAATCTGAAGTCAGCCAGCTCTCCAACCCACCTGTGGACTGCTGCGTTCAGTTTTGCCGTGCTCATCACATATGTTAGTGGGTTATTGTCTGTATACACTGTGAAATGCAGGGCATAAAACAAGAAATCCCTAAATTTCTCACACACTGCCCACTTTAAAGCTAAAAACTCTAGTTTGCCAGAATGGTAACTATAGTTTTTTTCTGCAGGGGTCAGGGTCCGAGATCCATAGGCGATAATTTTCAGTTTCCCATTTTGACGCTGGTATAGGATGGCGCCAAGTCCTTGTTTGCAGGCATCCGTATGAAGAACAAAAGGAAGCTCAAAATCAGGGTATGAGAGTACAGGTGGATGCGACAGGATACTGATCAGCTGCTCCAGGATGTTTTGGTGAACTTCTGTCCACTGGATAGGTGTTTTTGAGGGCAGTTGAGCTCCTCTACCCTTTTTAAGGTTTCCTTTTCCCCCTCCAGGTGTCCCCTTCACTTGCAACAGTGCATAGATGGGTTTTGCGATGTGGGAGAAATCTTGAACGTACATCCGGTAATAACTCAGGAACCCAAGTAGCTTACGTACTTCTCCAGCAGTAGTGGGTGTCTTCTTCCCCAGTGACACCACAGCCTCAATGTCTTTTGGATCTACTCTCACACCTTTAGCAGATACCAGCCTCCCCACATACCGGACCTCTTGTTTGAACAACTCACATTTTGCAGGTCGAAGTTTAACACCATGGCACTGGAGGGCTCTTAATACCCGACGTAGCACAGCCAAGGACACTCACAGAAATGTACAGGGAGAGAGTATCTATCCTACCAGAAGCAGTATACAAGCAATATTTCATACACTGCTCATTAAGAGACTCAAAAGTTAAACTGGTTTCATATGCAAAAGGTGACTTACCTGTCATTGGCTGTTTGGAAGCTATGGCTGCCCATCACAAAACAAAAAACCAAAGAATCAAAACAACAAAGTCCCAGCATTATTCTACATAGTTAAAACGGGATCTCCACTTCTTGGACTAGACCTGATTAAAGCACTCGAGATCAATATCACTGAAGGCAAAGTGATCTACGCACAAAAGGATAATGAAAAAGAACTCTCTACTGAGACACAACCAGACATGGTGAACAGTGTTACTCCTGCTTCTACTCAACAATGGGGATGTGTAAAAGGGTTCATCCACAAGGTTCAAATAAACAATACAGTGCAACCAGTACGTCAAAAACGGAGACGTCTACCACTCAGCGTCCGTGAAGAGGTATGAGCAAAACTGAAGCACTTACTCCAAGCAGGCATCATCGAATCAGTGGACGCTTCTGAACGGGTGAGTTCACTGGTAGTGGCACGTAGACAGAAAGGTGATTTGAGGCTTTGTGTTGATCTTCGTGAACCTAATAAGAGTGTGATAATGGACTGCCACCCTCTTCCTCACATGGAGGATCTGTTCACAAAGCTGGCGGGTGCTACACATTTTAGCCAGATTGACTTAAGCTCAGCTTACCATCAGTTACCTCTCCATCCAGAGAGCAGAAGCCTTACTGCTTTTATAACGCATGAAGGGCTCTTTCAGTACACACGAGTTCCTTTTGGATTGGCTTCAGCACCATCTGCCTTTCAAAAAATGATGCACACAGTCTTGAAAGAGTTACCAGGAGTAGAGTACTATCTGGATGATATTGTAGTGTATGGACATTCCAAGGAAAAACATGATGAACACCTGCAAGCTGTTCTTCAATGGCTTAAAGATGTCAGTCTGCAGATCAACTTTGAGAAGAGTTTGTTTGGCCAGTCAAGCATCCCATTTCTGGGACATGTCATCTCCAAAGAGGGTCTGCGCCCTAGCCCAGAACACTTAACTGCTATTGCAGAAGCTCCTCCTCCGAAAGACAGAGCAGCTCTCCATTCCTTCCTGGGCTTGACAGCCTGGTTCCGCAAGTTCCTACCAAGCTATGCAACAGTAGTAGAGCCACTACGCGAACTACTGAGAACACATGCACAAGCTGAACTAAGCTGGACTGATGCAGCAAATAAGAGTTTCAGTGACCTAACGGAAATGCTCTTGAAAACTCCAGCACTAGCCATTTTCAACCTTGAATTTCCGACACTCACTACAGATGCCTCAGACTATGGACTGGGTGCTGTTTTGACACAAATGCACTCAGACAATGTGGAACGACCTGTTGCATTCACTTCCTGAACCCTGTCTGCGGCTGAAAGGAAATACTCCACAATAGAAAAAGAGGCTTTTGCATGTGTATGGGCAGTTGAAAGATGGAGGACATATGTGTGGGAATGGAGATTCACACTCAGGTTGGATCACCAAGCCCTCACCAATCTATTAAGTACTAAAGGGATGAACAGACGGAAATGCTCTTGAAAACTCCAGCACTAGCCATTTTCAACCTTGAATTTCCGACACTCACTACAGATGCCTCAGACTATGGACTGGGTGCTGTTTTGACACAAATGCACTCAGACAATGTGGAACGACCTGTTGCATTCACTTCCTGAACCCTGTCTGCGGCTGAAAGGAAATACTCCACAATAGAAAAAGAGGCTCTTGCGTGTGTATGGGCAGTTGAAAGATGGAGGACATATGTGTGGGAATGGAGATTCACACTCAGGTTGGATCACCAAGCCATCACCAATCTATTAAGTACTAAAGGGATGAACAGAGCGGGCATGAGAATCGCACGTTGGTCAGCCAGACTTATGTGCTTTTGTTGAACGTGTTCACGTAAATTGAAAAGAAAAGACTAAATATAAAGATATTTCACAGTGTGAAATTTATTATGCATTAACGTATCAAAATAAGCATGTGCACATGGATCCCATCTGTTTATGATAAACAGAAAAGACTAAATTCAAC
The DNA here is from genome assembly GCF_001952655.1 of Monopterus albus. Classification (NCBI taxonomy): domain Eukaryota; kingdom Metazoa; phylum Chordata; class Actinopteri; order Synbranchiformes; family Synbranchidae; genus Monopterus; species Monopterus albus. The sequence continues at coordinate 4,888 of NW_018128518.1, forward strand.
TTAGCAGTACACAACATTTATATGAAAGAATGTTGCTCTCTGATTGGTCCAAAAACTGTTGGGGAGGAATTGTGGTTTAAACTTAATTCTCCCAAGATTGGTCCTTCAGTCCGTCCATCCTCCAGTCATCCTCTCTGATCCAATGGTTGTAGATAACACCCTAAAAAGGGAGGAATACTTGCCCTGTCTTAATTCTTACATAGACACCTATCCTTTCTTTGTTACCAAGAGACACATGGCACTAACCCCCCCTGTTCAGAATTGACAACACTGCGACAGACCATTCGTGCAGGTTGGCCGAAAGTGAAAAAGTCTCTTCCAGAAGATGTGACACCTTACTTCCTGGTACATCAAGAACTGGCTACAGAGACCCCATTGATATTCAAAGGAAACCACCTGGTAGTTCCTAAATCTCTAAGAGAAAGGGTTGTACACCTTGCCCATGAAGGACATCAGGGCATAGTGTGTACCAAACAACGCCTTCGAGAATTCTACTGGTGGCCACACATGGATGACCTTGTTCACATGACCCTGTCATCATGCGCGACCTGTCGGGCATGTGACAAAATGGCCAGTGTTTCGCCTGGTCCCCTGCAACCAGTAAAGTTCCCAGAGGGTCCGTTTCAACATGTGGCTATTGACATTGTGGGTCCATTTGAGCCTGGAACCTACGACTGCAGGTTTGCCATAACACTAGTTGACTACTTCAGTAAATGGCCGGAAGTGGCATTCACTCCCACGTCTACAACTGCAATGGTCCTGACATTCCTGAATACTGTGTTTGCACATGAGGGAAATCCTTGTACCATAACGACTGATAATGGTCCTCAGGTTACGTCTTCGGCCTTCGCTGACTTACTGAAAGAACGTGGCATTACACACATTAAAACAAGTGTGTATCATCCTCAGGCTAATGGGTGTGTGGAACGCTTTACCAGAGTGTTAGAGGAGGCTATTCAAACAGCGCAAGCTACTCAACAACCCTGGAAGCTTGTAGTGACTGACATGCTCCATTGCTACCGAGCTACACTTCACGCCACAACTGGGGAAACCCCTTTCCAGCTCCTCAGAGGTAGACCAATGAGGACAAAACTCAACGTCCTACCTCCTGCTAAGGACAAAGGACAGTATGTTCATGTCAAGGCTAGAGTTGCTCGGCAACAGACCAAGAGTGCGCTTTACACGAACAAAAGGTGTCATGATTCGGTTCCGCTGCTTCCTGTTCGGCTTTTATTTTGACGTTACTTCCTGTTTTTGTTTTACCTTAATTTCGGTCTTTTTGCGTTCTTCATCACTCACATTGGTTTCACCTGTTTTGTTATTGTTTGCACCTCTATTTAGGCAGCGTCCTCCCACCAGGACGCTGCCAGATTGTCCTAGACCCCAGCTCTGACTTTCCAGCATTTTCTTCGGTTTTGGTATTTTGTGTTTCTGACCTGGACTGTTACCTTGGTATATCCGTTTCTGCTTTGCCCTCTTGTCTCAGACTGCCACAGTGTATGATATCGGACTTCCCTCTGGACTACGTATTTTGGATCACCTCTGTTGGATGTGTTTGCTGGCTCTGACCTCGGACTGTTAAGGACATGTGAGTTTTGTGTTTTCACCGTGTCTTGTATGGTTTCCTTTTGTTAGTTAGTTCTCTTAATAAAGAGACGGTTTTGTTTTACACTTCCTCGTCTGGCCATTTAATTGAGTTCACCTAACACTTTTCGGCCACATTACGCGCGCCGTTTCTGACAAAAGGAGACATGCAAAACTGACCAAGATCACTGTTGGAGCTACTGTCAGGGTGCGAAAACTTTTTCAGGTGGGCAAAGGAGAGATGCAATACAGCGATCCATTGTCGGTACAGCAGCAGACTGGTTTGAGCTCCTTCTATTCTCAGTGATGGGAAAAGATGGAATGTAGCATGCTTTTCGGCTTGCCCAGTGTACCCAGAGGAAACACAGAGGGTAGAGAGAGGAGAAGGAAATCTTGAACAAACACAGACACTGACACGACCTCTACTGAAAAGGAAAAGACAACCACCTCCTTGGAAAAAAGATTATGTGATGAAATGAGTTCATGTAGTAGTAAGCATGGCCCCGTCATTCTTTTGATCTGTGTTAGTATTTTTTGTCTCCTTCTCTCCAGCTGCTTAGATTCATTCCCTCCTCGCTTCAGTTGCTCCTTCAGACCACGGACCTCCTCCGCTCTACTTCATCACCACCCTGCAGGTTGATGCACAGTCTACTACTTACCGTATGTACTATTTCTGTTCATCTTCAGTAACATCCAACTCGACCAGTCCAGGAGTGAGTCCCAGTGTCCGCAGCCCGGTCCTCTCCTCATCATCTCCACCATTGACTGTGTTACCCTCTGAAGCTCGACACCCGGTCCTATTGCTACTCTACTGTTCATTTCTTGTCACTTATTTAACACTGTAAATAAACTAGCACTGCCTGCATCGAAGTCAGCCACCTGGGTCCGTCAATTCTTGTGACTCGTTCACTTCTGTGTTCAAGTCATCCTAACAAGTAGTACTGTTTATGACATTACAGATGTTACGAAATTTATATTCTAAGGTTAATATACTATTGACATGCGAAGTCCTGTTGCTACAGTTTTGTTATAGTCTTACTAAGTGCGAAACGATTCAGGAAAAGGGGAAATGTTGTGTTCATGCTTGCAATAGCATATAGCTGTAGTTACCTTGAGCACCAGAGGTGTCGCTGGGGAGTGCAGGTTGACAGAGAAAAAAAAAAGAGAAGTAGGATGGAGAGACAGGGTAGAGGAGAAGTATGCATGCAGATATGTCGATGGTGAATAAAGCGACATAAAAGTACCGCGTCTCCTACGTAAGTCCTTCGCCATAACAGACCTTATTTAACAAAAATGCAGAGGAGGGCTGCTTCTCTTGGTAGCCCTCTCTGAGCAAAGGTAAAGCTCGACAGAGCTCTGCCACCAGAAGGAGAGCGATGTCAGAGGAGGACACCTCTTTCTATAAATCACTGTGTTGTGGATAGTTTTACTATGGAGTTACTCAACCCAGATCTTGAGAAAAACATCACTTTTGTGCATCCTGCTTATTTTATAATAAGTGGATTTATTGGCATACCTGATATGAAGTATTATTATGTCTTTCTCTTTGTTGTTTACATTGTTTCAGTGCTGGGAAACACAGCTGTGATGTTAATATGTTTGGATCATAAGCTAAGAACTCCAAAATATATTGTGGTGTTTAATTTAGCATTTGCAGACCTGGTTGGTAGCTCTGCTTTGGTGCCAAAAGTATTTGACATTTTTCTGTTTGACCATCGCAACATTCCTTACAATGAATGCTTTACATTTATGTTTTTCTGTTACACCTTCCTTGCAATGCAGCCTTTTAATCTGGTTGCCCTTGCCTATGACAGACTGATAGCCATCAGTTTCCCACTGCACTATCATGTGAAGGTCACCCACAGGTTCATGTTTTCTTTGATTGCCTCTTTCTGGCTCTTAATCATTAGTGTTGCACTCATTGCAGTTGCCCTTTTCACAAACCTTTCCTTCTGTAAATCTGTGGTTATTAACAGTTATTTCTGTGACTATGACTTGGTGCAGAATCTCGCCTGCAATGATTTCACACTCACCTGGATTGTTGGTTGTTTTCTATCAGTTCTTATTCTTTGGTTTCCACTGCTATTTATCTTGTCATGCTATTCATATATTGGCTATGCATTGTCTAAAGTAGCTGCAGTTAAAGAAAGAGTGAAGGCCTTTAAAACCTGCTCATCTCATCTTACACTGGTGGCAATCTATTTCCTCCCTGTAATGATCACATTAGCTATTCCTGGATCTATAGATCCAAATACCAGACTCATAAACATGTCACTGACCTCTGTCTTTCCTCCCATGTTGAATCCAATTGTTTATGTTTTGCAGACACAAGAAATCAAAGTATCTGTGAAGAAATTATTAAAAATCAGAAAGCAACCCAGAAACACTGTGAAGAAAGTAATTTTAAAATGATCATTTGTGTATATTCAGCGCCATCTCTTTAGGATATTGTTTATAATCCAGTAAAAGTTGGAGCAAAGTCTATAGAGCAACAGCTACAGCTTATTGTAAAGAGGACACTTTTGTAACATCCCACAAATGATTGAATATGAATTTATTCTATAAAACTGGGTTGTAGTGATTCATCTTGAGGTCAAGTAATTTAAAAGAACAATACTCAAAATAACTCTTATGGCCCTGTGGTATTAACTACACTCTACATTATGACAGGTACAACACACAATAACACTAGTATGTTGGGCTTGTGTCATATCTGCATGTGTATATACTGCAAACAAGTTATTGTGATTAAACAGTTTGTGTCTGTTCATATGTTCTGACTTTTTGACCGGTTGTCCTGATGGTCAGCTCTGACTCAGGAGCTAGAGTGAGTTTTCTTCTAACTGTAGGGTCGGCAGTTCAATCCTTGGGTTCTTCAGTCCACGTGTCAAAATGTCCTTGAGCAAGACTCTGAACCCCTGTTTGCTCCTGGTGATATTGGTGGTGTGTTAAAAGGTGAATAGTAAACACTGTAAAGTGCTTTGAGTGCACTTCAACATGTAGAAAAGTGCTTAACACAATTTCTGATTCGGTCTGCTATATACCAGTAAAACATTGACAAAGAGTCTTCATGCAGAGTTTTTCAACTCAGCTCTTGGACAAGACAAGTGTTAGTGTCTTTCTCTTTTTAATTCACATTATTTCAGTGCTTTTATGCCAAATGTCCTTGACACTTTTATAAATGTCCTTGACACTTTTATGTTTGACCATCCCTACATTCTCTACAACAACTGCTTGATATTCATGTTTTTCTGCCTCACTTGCCATTTGATGCAGGCTCTTAATCTGGTTGCACTATACAATGACAGACTGATAACTATCATCTTCCCACTGCACTAACAGGTTCCTGTTTTCTTTGATTGCCTTTTTCTGGCTCATTGCAGCTGGCCTTCTCAAGAGTTGTTCTGTATGTTTCTTGTTATTAACAGCTGTTTCTGTTACCATGGCCCAATAAACGAGCTTGTCTGCAATGATGTTACTCCCAACCATGCAGTTGGTAAGTTAATGCTTTGTCAACACTTTCCACAAGACAGGGAAGAGTGAAGGCCATTATTACTTGCACTGCTTACCTGTCAAAACAACCAAATTCATGTCATATTGATCTTGTAACCAGTCTATCATTTAAGTAACTATGATAATGGGTTCAAACTTGGTACAAAAAACAAGGACTAATAGACTGATGATTGTTGTCATTCGTCCATAATGATAATGGAAAGAAACAAGAGAAATATATGAGCAATGGAAGATCCTTCCTCTGTCTTCTTCTCTTAGCAATTGTGTACTTTCTTTCTATATTGTAATAGCAAAAATATTCATTGTAGGGGCACTATACATAAGTTGTCACTCAGTAGTCCGCTATTATGACTTAACAGCTTTTGTGCACTGAAGAAAGAACAACTTTGGTCCTGTAACCAACAGTAATTACATAGTGCAGTTTATTCACAGATGCATTCAATGTGCACAATAAATAGGGTAAAAACTGACTGTGGCTTGTAGGAATAGACTCTCTTGTATGTTGTCTGTCATTGTGATGGACAGGATCATAAAAATGCATAATCATCATAATCTATTACCCATCATTTTATTTCCCATTCTCTAATAAGACGTTTGATAGCATTTAATTTTTATTCAGTCATTTTCATTATTAATAATTAATATAAAGAACAGTATTGAGAGAAAAGATAAACAGTTACCGACCCTATTCTAAAGGTTTTTGGGACTGTTTAGCTGACTGTATAGACACTGATGTTTCAACTTTTCTGGAAGATAGTACACCCACCTGACATGTTAAAATATTCAGATGTTAGTACTGGGAAGACTGAAGTAAAGTATACTTGAAGTACAAGTATATTGAATAGAATGAGAATCCATAGTCTGCCACAGCTATATTAAAAGTACTAGATATCTACTCATGCATGTTAATACTTTTACCAGCATGTAATTTTTGCTTTTAAGCAATATTTCAAGTGCCTGTGGCATGCTCAGTACCAGCCATTCAGTGTTTAATTGTGGGTACCTCTGGATTAGGTTTGCACTCATCATAACTCCAAATAGTCTGTAATTATTTCAGAACAATAAAACCCGATATCACAAGGAGAGCCTCGTGAAAACGAGAGGATAGTTTGCGACCGAGCACAACTCCTTCAGGAAGCTACACAAGGCATAAACAAAAACTCTGACAAATAAGCTATGTTTTCAACAATGACAAAACACCTCAAACCCTACTTGACATGTTCGAGCCAGAATATGAAAGTGGACAGCACAACAAACTGCAACAGCAAAAACTTATTTGAATTTCTCCTCCATAGAAAGGACGCAACAGTCCAAACTCTTTCTGTATATTCTGGGCTATCTGTTTAGGATATTATGTATATTTCAGTAAAGGTTGGAACAAAATCAACCAAGAAAACAGCTGTGCTTCAAACTGAATACCTTCATAACATACCTTCATATTTTATTCCTTGAAAAATAGTAATTCTAAATCAAATATAACATTGCATTACTCAAAATAACTATTTTATAGCACAATATGGTATTAACGTCTTTATACACAATGCCATGTACAACACACAATAACACTAGTATTCTGCTAATTGCTTTTGTTTGTTCAAATAGGTTTGTGTGCAACTACTGCAAATAAGTCACTATGATGAAGCACTTCGTGTCTCAGCATAATGATGTTGTCCTGATTGAGTCTACTGTAATGACTATAGTTTTTGTTTTAACATTTCATGTGAAATTTAAAACATTTGCATTGCTAGAATCACTGTTTGAGTGAGAAATATTTATTGTGATCAAATGTTTTTTCTGCTTCTTGATGAGCTTTGATACCGTAAAGTTGCATTGAAATGAGCCATTTTGTTTCTTTTCTGGATCTCTTTACTGAATTCATCTTTGTTTTCTGACTGAACACTACTTCACATTAAACTTTTCAAGCCATTCAGGGACATTATGACTTTTTTTAAAATCATTATGTAAATGCCGCATGTTTTAATGTCTATTATTGTGGTTGTGTGAGGGGCAGTTATGAAGAGAACACTGAAGATTGTTGTGATCTAGAGTACTTTTACAAATAGAGTTTGATATTATGACAGAAGATGTGCAGGACTAAGCACATTAATAATTAAGACCTGGTGAGAGAGAGGACCTAGAGTTACTGAGAGGTGAGCCTGTGCTCACATTGGGTCACGATTGTGGCAAATTCTGTTTGAAAATTGAGCAGAATCAAACTGAAAAGACTTTCAGCATCAGCTGATTAAATTAGGTGTAACCCTTTTGCCACCCGGCTCGTTGTAGCAAGGAAGTGCCTAGTTAGTATATAACCTCCAAGCTCAAATAACACAAATTGGCAAAGGGACACCTCAATGTATAACAACTTTGTCTAGGGTTCAGTATGGTTCTCACCCTTAAAACACCAATTATAGAGACCCCAGAAATGACATTAAATTAAATAACCAGAATATGTACATCCGGTACCTGTAATTTACGGATAATTTTTCCAGAGACTGTTTCACAGTATATAAATGAAAAACACACACCAAATGCAGTTTAACTTTGTGTATTAACTAAAAGAAACAAAACACAGGTCACAGTTTTATGCAACAAATACAACAAATACTATTGTAACCCCACAGTCTACCTGGGTGCACCCTTAGAGTTTTATGCTAGCATGTGTTGGCGCGCGTTGGAGCTCGTGTTCATTCAGATCCACTGCAATAGTCCTACCAGTGTGATGAAACTCCTCCTTACCAGCCCAAGAACACAGACCGTCCACACCCGGAAACCCCACGGCCCTGTCGTCGTCCCACGCAGGCGAGTGTTGAGTCTCCGGCAGCAATACCGTCAGCTTCCCTATGGCTCTCGGCGGAACAATCCACACATACGCCACAGCGCTAGCTCCAGTGCTAGCTCGGCTCAACCCTCTAAGCCTCGTCTTCTGGCAACGCAGTTTCACTCACTCCCTCGCAGCGTGGGTCCCTCCCGAACTCTTCCGCGGTCCGTCGGAGCAGGAACAATTGTCCAGCTTTGCTGAGGCTAGAGTCTGAGCACTTTCTTTTTGTTTTGAATACTTCACAGCCACACACCCTCGGCGGCCATTGCCGTGCCCTCTTTTTTTTCGTTCTCCTCCCCCCCCACTCGCGCATCTTCTCTCTTCTTCTTCTCCTTTTTTTTCCGGTTGTCATCTATTGTCTTCTTTTATGGTACACTCAAAACATTGCAAAACAATAGAACATGAGATACGAACAATAAATTCCTCACTGCATCACCACAAAGACAAAACACACTCTGGCAAACAAAAGAAAACAATACTCTGATTCCGTGAACAATCAGATTACTACACTGGTTATTGATGTGATAGGTTGTAAAATCAGATTTTAGAACCTGTCACACATCAGCACAGCGGGGAATATGTATGATTTGACTCTGCCTTCCTCAGTGTGCAATACTCCTTTACTTTCATGTGGAAGTCCTTTTAACTTTTCAGCAACTGTGGTTGTCAGTCAACTTACTAGCAACAAGACATTGCTGACCCCATGGCCACAGAAAACCTCAAATCAAATCAATGCTATATTTATAAGGTATAAATGTATTTAAATTGGATTAAAATAAAATAATGGCTAAATGATTATGAATGAACAGTGACAGTAAAGAGCTAATGTATAAACCTTTTAGATGTTCTGTTTGTGAAACATAAATTTTATTAGTGTTAAATTTGCATCATGCATTGTGCTTTTATTGGGGTGAGAACCGAAACATTGGCTTCTTCTGAATGAAAAATTGCCTAATGCAACTATTAGTTCACTGTACAGATTTTTCTCACAAAACCTGATGAAATGTTTGACAATAGTTAACTAAGGCAATTCCAAAAGCTCGCTGATGACAAACAATGACACACTTGAAGTATATTATCTTCATTACGGTCACATGATGCAGCCGTGTTTCTGCTGTCACAAAATGACAGAGGAGAAGCTTAAAAGTCAGCGCTCTCAAAGTCAGCTCACATTAGGGAGCAGCATTCTTGATAGTATCTGAGGCGAGCTTGGTTACAAGAGTAACCCACCAGTCAACTGTGTCGCCCCTTATTAAATATTATTAAATACACAATGTCTAAGGCCGGGCACACCCTTAGAGATAGGGCGAGGAGCTCAGTCACCCGGGAGGAGCTCAGAATAGATCCACTGCTCCTCTACATTGAGAGGAGCCAGTTGAGGTGGCTCGGGCATCTGTTTCGGATGCCTCCTGGGCGCCTTCCTAGTGAGGTATGTTGGGGTGATTTTTATTTTTAAGTAAATATAAATAGGATTAGTTAAGGTTTTTTAGTTTATAGTACACATAAGCCTACATACTTTTATTTCACAGTTATGTTTACGTAGTTACATATCACCCCATGTGTTCACTGAATCACTGGTCAATATTTACTGTGTTAGCCAACTGGAGCACTGTTTAACATCAAAGGGACTTGTTCACTAAATCACTGAATCTCATTAGATTTACAACTTTGGTGAAGAGAGTCCACAGTTACTTTATCACCACCACCTGGCTGATGAAGCCAGGGGAAATAGGGTTCACTGGGACACCAAGTTTAGTAAACAGAGATTAGATCTGAAGCCAGGAAGAGGAGAAAACTTCAAAGGTAGAACCATATGCACACACACAGAGTAGTTTTAATTGGTGAATGGGAAAGCAATGCCTAATATGGAGAAGTTAGTTAGAAACAAAGGAAGAAGTAAGTGTCTATGCAGAAAGTAAGGCAGTATAAGTATTCCTCCCCTTCCTAGGGTGCTGTCCTCTACGATTGGAGCAGAAAGGACATAGGAGGACAGACGGACCAAAGGACCAACAACGGGAGAGCTAAATCTTTAGCTTTAGTGCTTTAAATTGATGTCATGAGGGGGACCTTATCCAGCTAGAATTATGGGGTGATATGCTTAGATCAAGAGCGTCCGTCATCGCATCCACCTCTGAAGGGCTGGACTTAACACAGTTTCAAGACTTATTAAACAGAACGATCCAATCTAACTTTTCTGTGTTAACAGACGCTAGTTTGGAACTAGTTGTCCAGACTGTTAGAAGCCCCGCTGGGGGCGGTAAACGCCAGCTGCAAAAAACTCTGACCTGTGAGATTTTTAAGAAGAAACAGAGATTTCTTTACATAGTTGAAAATAAAGATAATCAGCTGTGTTTTGCCATCAGCCTCGCTCATCTCATGTTTCCAGAAATCACAGACGCAGAGGCGTTGAGCAGAGCTCGTGAGTTGCAGAGAGAGGCCGGTCTAACCGAGTAGACGCCTGTGGGTTTTACAGATGTGCAAAAATTTGAAGAGGTCACCCAACGTAAAATTTTATTTTACAGAATGGATAAAGAGCATCTGAATATATTTCAAACCTCTAGTGCTCCAAAAGATCAACCATTATACCTGTTCCTCTTTGACAACCATTATTATGGTGTAAAAAATCCAAATGCATTCATAGGCGCAAAATATCTATGTAACTACTGCCATAGAGGTTATGACAATCATCTCAAGCATAAATGCTCTGGTCACTGTAACGTGTGTTTTGACGCTGACTGCGCAGGCATGCAAACACCCCCCGCAGAGAGTGTGGTGTGTGACCGCTGTAACCGCAGGTGCTCCTCACCCTACTGTCTGATGAAACACAGAGATGACCTGGCACCCCCAGGCCGAGACGCATGCCAGCCTATGCCAAATCCATAAAAAATGTCTAAAATGCTCAAGATTGTATTACACTCCACTGACTAGACACGCAAAACCCCACAAATGCCCCGACTTGCACTGTTACATATGTCAGGGGCTCATCATTCATGAACCACCCCAGGGGCATAAATGTTACATACAGAGCCTCCCTATGCCTGGAAAAGAAGATTGTATTCCGGACAAAAAAATTAATATTCTATGACTTTGAAAACCCTGATAAAAATGGTATGCACGTACCATTTTATGTGAGCGCAATAACAGCTAGCGGTGTGGAGTGGGATCACTTTGAAACCAACTGCGCAGTGAAATTTCTG
>NW_018128518.1:16024-29089 GCF_001952655.1 Monopterus albus
AAGAGCGGTGTTTTTAGCATATTCTTGTGAATGCCATGCTGTCTCTGGGGATAAAGCCTGATCTGATTATGCAGGGGTCAAAATTGATATTATTCACTGAACCGGACTATCAACTCAGGTTCATCGATTCAGCATCCTTTCTGCCGATCCCCCTAGCAGCATTGCCTAAGGCGCTCGGGTTCAGCGAGACCATGAAAGGCCACTTTCCCCACCGGTTCAGCTCGGAGGAGCATCTGAATTATGTAGGCCCGTTTCCCCAGCCACACATTTATGGGGTTAATCAAATGAGTGTCAAGAAGACAGCAGAGTTTATGAGTTTATGAGCAATTCCCTGCCCTTACGATTACAGGTACCGCGTTAAGAAATATTCAGACGCCAGCATCCAATGGCTTGAGTGGGTTATGGCTACAGAGGGCTTGTTCATAGAGCACACCCTAAATCATGGGGAGAAGAGCTTTGGCCCATGGCGTGTAGATAGGTATTGTGAGCTAAACGGTGAAAAGAAAGATTTTGAATTCTTGGGTTGTTTTTACCACGGCTGTCTTAGCTGTTTTCCAGGCCACAGAATTCATCCTTTAACGGGTAAAACCTTTGAGGAGATGCATGAAGAGACTCAAGACAAGTTGGCTAAACTGCAGAGCGTGTACAGGCTGAACCTCGTGGTCATGAAAGAGCATTATTTGGGTTGAAATTAAAAAATCTGATGAGGGTTGAAAGCTTTTCTACCAAGCTTTCAGAGCCCCCAGCCTCTGGCACCGTGAGACGCATTGTACAGGGGGCACGTTTGTCCCGTGACTCTCAGGTATACAGCGGCCGAAAATGAAATGATCAGTTACGTGGACTTTACATCCCTGTATCCTTATGTAAATTACACGTGTCCGTACCCTGTGGGTCACCCCAAAATTATATTCAGGGATTTTCAGCCTGTCCAATCTTATTTCGGGTTCATTAAGGCTAAAGTATATCCACCCAGGGGCCTGTTTTTCCCTGTGCTACCATAGAGATCCAGCAGAGGGAGACTCATCTTCACACTATGCAGAACTTGTGCTGAGGTGAACCTGCAGACAGGCCCGTGTCCACACTCAGATGAAGAGAGGGCGCTGTCCGGTGTGTGGGTCACCCTGGAGTTTGTAAAAGCTTTGGAGAAAGAATACAGACTTGGTGAAATTAGCGAAGTGTGGCATTTTAAAGAACAGAGCTCCTCTCTGTTTAGAGGTTACATTAGTACATTTCTGAAGGGGAAGCAGGAGGCGAGCGGATACCTGGCAGGTGTCACAGATGAGGAGGGTAGAAGGCAGTACATTAAAGACTATCATGAGAATCAAGACATCTTACTGGACACCTCAAATATCGAGCACAACCCCGCTAAAAGACAAGTGGCCAAACTGTGTTTGAATTCTTTTTGGGGAAAGTTTGCGCAAATATGCAATATGACTCTATGAAAACTATATTGAAAATTTAGAGATTGAAATCTTGAGGGCTCCCCAGCATAACATTATCCAGGACAAAATTAGTTTTTTTTTTAAAAAAACAGCTCTGTGGATAAAAGATTCAGGATTGTGTTTGACAAAAGACACCTACTTCCAGGAGACTCAAGTTTACCTTTTGGTTACTACTGTAAATCATTCATGTCTCTGATGATGAAGGAGCTGAATTTTAACCTGGGCCTAAAGGCCCCCTTTTCGTGTATGGTTGTTGGACCAAGCAGTGCTGGGAAAACCTTTTTTGTAAAAAGATTTTTGGAAGATTGTAAATATGTGATGGATGTTGCACCTGATAATATTGTATGGATCTACACCTCGTTTCAACCCATGTATGCTGATTTGCAAAAGATGAATAAAGGAATAAAGTTTGTGGAAGGTTTGCCCTCTTCATTCCAGGATGAAGCTCTATTTCCTACAGGTCTGAAACATCTCGTTATTTTGGACGACGTTATTTCTGAAGCCTTGGAACATCCAGAGGTAGTTAAAATCTTTACTCAATACCGCCACCACAGGCAGATGTCAGTCATGTTCTTAATGCAGAATATTTTTCAGAAAGGGAAATACAGCAGAACCCAGAGTCTAAACAGCACACACGTCATTTTATTTAAAAACCCACGCGATAAACTGCAGACATCTGTACTGGCCCATCAAATTTTCCCCAGGCAGAAGGCCTACTTTATGGAGAGCTATGAAGACACAACAAAAACCCCTTATGGTTATTTATTGGTCGACCTAAACCGGTCGTGCGACTAAGACTGAGAGCTGGTGTGTTACCTAAAGAGCGTGCCTGTGTGTTTATCCCTGGAAGAAGAACCACTAATAAACATGTCTGAACAGTTAAAATGAAACCTACCTCTATTGAAGGTGTTAGTCTCCAGCACCCCATTCTTGAGGCCTGTTCACAGGACCTGGTTAAAACCATTTGTGAATTGGCCTATAATCTTCTTAAAGGTTATATTACTCTTTCACCCGATCAATACAACAAGTTAGAGGCAGAGAAAAAGTCTGAGAACTGTAGGACCTAAGCGTCCTGCATGTTCATTTCTGAGGAAGAGTCGAAGTCAGAAGAACCTTTAAAATACTTATTACAACCTTGATGAAGAAAAGCAATTACAGAGCTCTGGATTCCATTTCTGTCTGAAGTCCTAACACACAGAGAAGTTAGTGCATAGCTGCTGCAGGAAGCCGGAACCACGAGTTTCCTCTGCACAGAGAATTTATAATAGTCATGATGGTAAATCTGACGTCATCCGTGCTGTTCTTCATGCTCATTCCTTGATTGGTTTGTTGACCTCGTTCTGACCCCTCATTTGGTGATCTTGTCACCAGGCAGATTTTGATCTGTGACATTCTGAGAACACAACCTGACCTTTCAATAGACAGTTTTAGAGGAAGCACCTTGAGCATTGCTAGGCGACCTGGTCTGGTTCCTGTTTTGTGTGTTTTGTGTGTTTTCCTGTCTACTCTTACAGCCTTACACACGTCTTCTCCTATATTCGTAAAGACCAGTGAACTGGTTAAAACAAAAGTAAATCATACAATATGATACTAAAATAAACATGTAGATGTATTTGCTAATGCAGATTATAATGTCAATCCTAGAAGGTGTAGCAAAATGATATAGTGCTATGTTATGTATTTGCAAAACTGTTCAAATAATTGTTTAATCTGTTTGACCTTTGGAAAAACCTGACTTGTGCACATGTACGGCTTTGTGAGAGGGTGCAGAGTGAAACTCACAACAACAGGAAGTGTGCGCAGGCAGAACGAGATGACAGGGCTGTCTGCAGCCAGAGATGTAAGTGAGTAAAAGGTCTTATTGTTGACATTTACTAAAAATATATGAAATGCTTGGCCTTCTATAATCAATATTGTAATCTGCATTAGCAAATATATTCAGTATCTGAAAAGCAATCTCCAGGAAACCACAACAGGAACCAGGGCTTAGCAACGCTCATAGTGACAGGTGTAGACGGGAAGTGAGTGAAGTGAGGGCCTTCTGTAAAACTGTCTGAGCATAGGGCATTCAAAGGTCAGGATGTGTTCTTAGAATTTTACAGATGGAAAACTGCCTGGTGACAACATCATCAAATGAGGGGTCAGAACGAGGTCAACCAACCAACCAAGGAGCGAGGATGAAGGACAACGCGGAGGACGTCAGATCTACCATCATTTGCATATTTGAAAAACTGTATAATTAGACTGGGTTCAGGAGTCTAGGCGTTCCCCTGCTCTGAAGGCAGTTGGAACGGTTCTGCTGTTGTTTGGTAGGGATTCAGAGAGACGAAACCCAGAGCTCTGTAAATTGCTTTCCTTGAATATTTTTCTGAAATTTTGATTGTAATAAATTTCTTAAAAGACAGATTTGTCTTTGACCATTCTTCATCAAGAACACGCAGGACTGGTTTCAGTCCATCAAAGGCCACGCATTTCATATAATGTTGATAAATGTTGATAATCTAAAGCCAAGACAATAAGACCTTACACCCACACACAATTCTCGTCCAGACAGTTTAGTCATCTCAGTATGTATCTGCACAACTTCCTGTTGTTCTGAGTCTCTGCACTTAGACACAGGATTTCTAGTGCACAAGTCAAGTCATTACAAAGGTCAAACAGATTAAACAATTATTTAAACAGTTTTGCAAATACATAACATAGCACTATATCATTTTATCAAGAATTTCTTTCTACAGAACCCTGGCAGAAAAAAAAAACGGCTTTAGTGAAAAAGAGGAGACTTATTCAGAAAGGGGGGTTTCTGCTCCCTCTGCCCACAGCTGCGCTGCCTATCATAGGCCAAGTTGTGGGTGGTTTGATGAACAGAGGCTAAAAAAAAAGAAGTGACATGGGCTCCAGAAAAATGTATCTGGTCTCTCAGGAGCAGCTGAATCGCCTCGAAGATCACGGCAAGGACATCAGAGAGAGGGCAAAGAGTGATTTGGATGAGTAAATGAGAAACATTTTAGAACAAAAGAATCTCATGCCTGATAAAAAAATTAATAGATACACCCTGCTTTTGCATTGTTACCTTAACTTGGAAAAGCAGAAGAGGGCTGAGACTCGTGAAATCACCCTGGCTCTACCTAAAGAGACTGAGCCAGCGCCCGTAGCACCACCGGCACCCGCCGCAGAGGGCGATGAGAGACCCTCCTACGATAAAATAACTCACGATGTGCTGACGAAAATGTCAGAGTCTGGAGCGCGGAGCTGACGAATGTTAACCCACATTTTCAAAAGAAAGCCAAGTACATTCTACAGAAAATGTTGGAGTCTGGAGCGAGATGGAGCGATACGGGGCAATTTATTTACAAAGGGGATCCGGTGCGCGGTTCACATATGGTCGATCTGATTCAACACCTGAATGTCATGCCTCACAAGCCTGTGGGCTGGGACTATTTTCTGCATACCTTATCAGAAATAAATTTACCCCTGTCCATGGTGCCTAATAAACACGCTCGTAGACAGATGCAGAACTACAAAGATGGGGGAGACCCAGATGTTGAGTTTGCATCACCCGGAAGTCCGTCCGTGTGGAGCGACCCGAGAAAAAAATGTTACAGACCGTCACCCCCGGGAGATCAAGATCATAACTACTCTTTTAATATTAAGAAAAAAAAAGAAATGTTTTGTATCATTATCCCCTCTTTGGATTCATTTTTCTTAAAATAAACACAAGCGAGCATTTCTTGTTTTAAAAGAATAAGGGAGTTTTATTGAACCATGATTTTTTCTCAGAGTATTCTTACAAATAGTTTCATTTTAAAATATCACACATTTCTGAAAATAACATTAGTTTTTGACTCAGCATATATTTTAAAGTTAATATATGCTATAAAATAATAGTTAAAACAAAGCAGGGGTCATCATATGAATAAAAACAATCTATAGCTTTAGGTTATGACATTGTGAAATCACATGTTTAAAGAACACACATACACGTTAATCTATGCTATAACAGCATATTAAAACAAAACAAGACATCTTATGAATAAAAACATTCTATAACTTAAGGTTATGGCGCTGTGAGTACATGTTTAATGAACATACTCGCATGCAGTCTATAGAGGAAGAAGAACAAGAGGCTATGCAGTTTTGATAGGCTTTTACAAAATCAGAGGCCATAAGATCGTTTCTGATGGTATCGTCTCCATACAAGCTCAGCACCTGTGAATAGGATAGGCCTCGGGCTCTGTGACAGATAAGTGCTCACCGCAAACTGGAATCAAAGAATGTGCTTTCACCGTTTTCTTCCAGAGTTAGCGCCAGCCAGTGTTCACCCGGGAGATGCTTAGGGTGGGTGTTTACAATGAGATACACAGGTCTGTTGAAAGTGTGTAGAGACAGTTCATTGGACGCCCACGCCTTGAAATGCATCACCCAGTAAGGGGGTTAAAATGTTTTCCAGCTGAAGCCCGTTTATTATTATTTTTCCTCTCCTCCTCAATAGTAATCCACTAGCACATTTTTTTAGAGTCAATCTCAAGAATATAATCGTAACAGGTGTACACTATAAGGGTCACGGTGTGTGGCAGGGGGACTCTAAATCTCATTTCCAAATGCAGCGTGCCTGTTTTGACGGGGGAGAACGCTGCCTTCCTCGTAGGGGGCTAAGTTGAATGCAAACAAAGTGTAGCCTTGTTGAAAATCCTGTCTGTTGAAACACAGGGGGAAGTCTTTCAGATGACGCCCCGTGGCCGTAACAATGTTGTAATATTCTCTGACGGAGAGGTTGTTTTCAAACTGAGACTGGAAAGGCTTTGCTGGAATCTGACGTCCGTCCTGACACAAGGCCAGAAACTCTAGGTCAGCATGTATAAACTTGAAGGGGTTTAAATTACTCCACCCTGTAAAATCTTCATGGTTTACAAGGGCAAGCACCACATACTTGGGTAAAGTGCCCAGAAAGAGGTTTTTTTGGGTGCATATTCTGGAATTTGCGGGGATGGAAAAAGTTTTCACGTTGATGCATGAAAGAGGGTACAGAGCGTTGCTTTTAGTCAGAGCAGAAGAATGACCTATGCGTACAGCCGGTGACATTGCGACCTTTATCACAAACAAAGAAGCTACTAAAACATGCAGGCGGTAGTCAGCGTCTGCGGCATGCATGAGACAGAAAGAGTCGCTGGCTCTTGTGAGTTTAATCTTCAGATCTACAGAGTTTAACAGCAGTCTTTCAGAAAAAGATATCTGCGTGGAGGTGGCCGAGCAGATGAAATTCTTGTGATTCAGCAGTGAACTTTGCCCTCGCCACAAGGCCTCTGTTAGGACCATTATTCACGATGTCACGAGTCCATAGCTCCTGCTGTATTCTGATCAAATAAACCAGCACTGAATTCACTATTTAATGTTGCAGAGGAATAGTTTAACAGAGTCTCAATCATAGCTCTGTAGGGATGAGTGGCACTTGACTGAGAAATTAACCGATCCCCCCAAGGTCACATCACACTGACTGAATATGGCATTCAGGGGGTAGTTTATGATGCCTACAGCCGCATCCGGGGCCATCCGTTCCGTCTGCGTTGGTAAATTTCAGTCTTAAAAACAGCAGAGGTTCATTCAGGTCAATGTATTTTTCCCCCTCCGCCGCTATGTAAAATTCGATGGGCCCTCTCTCAGTGATGGAGGACATGGGGGAAACTTTGATATATTGTTTATCTTCTACACTGAGCTGTGAATAAGGACAGGAAAATAGATCAAGCTTTGAGATTATGCATTCTGATGATTTTTTGTGTAAGAGAGCCATATTGGTCTAAACAAAAATATCAACGCTCTTTGAGGAGGAACTTCGTGGTTTACGTCTTCCCACAGTGACTGTCTTCCCCTTTTGAGCCACCCTTCTCTTTTTGACAGTGGGTAAACTGCTGCCCTGGGGGCGTCTGTTGGGTCTCCTGGCCAGAACCATAATCCCTGCCCCCTCCTGAGTGGGTTCGGTGTCTCGTTTATTGGTAAATCTGCCAACAGCCTTGCTCAGCATGTCAGAGGCTATGTTTTTAGCAGCGGAGGATAAATGAGGTCTAGCCACACTGAAACCTTTCTTCACCAGAGGCATAATGAATCGGAACAATTTTGAAAACATAGATCCGAGCCCTCGCCTGTACTGGGTCGATGTCCCCGTAAAGTATCCGAGCCTCGAACCAGCCTGGTTATCATAAAGTATCTGAGCCCTGAACCGGCCTGGTTATCATAATAACTTACAAATTGATAGGGGTCCGCTTTGTAGACCCAAGGCGTCATGTTTTCACGGGTCTAAAGTGTAGTGTGAGTATGGTTTTACCGTATGTAAAGTTGATGGGTTTATTTTGATTCGTTTTAATTTCCACGTAGATGGTCTCTATATTATTTTTAGCTAGAGGCAGATAGTGCGGGGGGTTGAAAGTTTTGGTGATGACGTCACCGTGTTCTCCCTTGATCGTGACACAATGTAGGAGAGGAGCGTAAGTGTCACCCACCACCTGATGCCTCACTATATCAGAATAACAGTATAAATGACAAAACCCTGCTTTTAAATCGGACGGGCGAGGGAGTGTTCCAGGCCTGGTTGAAAACCATCTATCTCTTTCCAATCCCTGTATGTAATTTGTGGGTTCAGGAAATTTGACTTTGTAGATAGATAGATAGATAGAAATACTTTATTAATCCCAATCTGGGAAATTGCATTGTTTCAGCAGCGGTTCAAAATCAATATCAAACACACATTCCAATAAATAGAATAGATAACTCATCGCCTGTACTGGGTCGATGTCCCCGTAAAGTATCCGAGCCTCGAACCAGCCTGGTTATCATAAAGTATCTGAGCCCTGAACCGGCCTGGTTATCATAATAACTTACAAATTGATAGGGGTCCGCTTTGTAGACCCAAGGCGTCATGTTTTCACGGGTCTAAAGTGTAGTGTGAGTATGGTTTTACCGTATGTAAAGTTGATGGGTTTATTTTGATTCGTTTTAATTTCCACGTAGATGGTCTCTATATTATTTTTAGCTAGAGGCAGATAGTGCGGGGGGTTGAAAGTTTTGGTGATGACGTCACCGTGTTCTCCCTTGATCGTGACACAATGTAGGAGAGGAGCGTAAGTGTCACCCACCACCTGATGCCTCACTATATCAGAATAACAGTATAAATGACAAAACCCTGCTTTTAAATCGGACGGGCGAGGGAGTGTTCCAGGCCTGGTTGAAAACCATCTATCTCTTTCCAATCCCTGTATGTAATTTGTGGGTTCAGGAAATTTGACTTTGTAGATAGATAGATAGATAGAAATACTTTATTAATCCCAATCTGGGAAATTGCATTGTTTCAGCAGCGGTTCAAAATCAATATCAAACACACATTCCAATAAATAGAATAGATAACTCACTAAAAATATAAAACAAAATATAAAATACGTTAAAAAGTTAAAAACAAACCCAACACAATCAATCAAGTACATATACATAATCACATGATGAATAAAACATGTGCAAATATATACAAAGCTGATTCAGTAAACAATTACCGTAATCCAGGAATCCTGGATGTAATGCCTGCTCCCCGTCCATGTAAAAACGCATTTATATTCATCATAATTCAGACTGAAATCTAGTTTAATTTTTCTAAAATGACAATTCAGGTGATTAATTATCACGTATTTATCCCCTGATCCGTATCCGAACTGTTTGTGGTGTATCTTGTATTTCTTTATATCCGGAGGGATGGGGACCTCGCGATTTTCGGGTATCCCCGCTTCCCATGTATCCATTTAAAGCAGTCCAATCCCGAGGTATTGTTAACAATGTATGTGGATGGGCCAGATCAGTCAGCGCAACTTCCCACTGTCCTTTTAAATCGATATGTTGCGCCAGATCTGTGCGAAATTGAGAAGCGGTGTTATCTTTAAACACACCCGCACTAGCGTTGGACAGTAAGGTGATGTAAAAACCTGAGCTCTCCATGTTTCACGCGTTTACCACATCCAATGCTTTCACATAACTGTTGAACTTTTCGGGCCAGTTCTGCCATTTAACCAGCACGTGCGGGACCCCTCCTATCCTACATTTACTCAAATTTTTTTCCACCTGGAATGCTTTGTCTTTAGAAATGATCACTTTTTGCAATTCTGATTCATAAAAGGATCCTTCCACAGGCTCATTATCATAATCGCAAAGTTTGTACACAGGTGGAATCCTGGGAATACACTCGCTTACTTTAAAGAGTTCATCTGTGAATCCCTGAGTGTACTTTTTGTCAAATACGCCTCGAAGTTTTGAGATCCTCACCACATCTCCAACCTTAAAGTTCATCTTTAACTTATTTTTATGACGCAGAGGGAACGAGCTGAAGGGAACGAGCCTACATGTTTTGAAACACATCTAAGGCATTATTAGAGTTCACCTGTGCAGGGGTCATTTTAATGCTGAAATGATAGCTGTGATTGTAACTGTACAATCAGCTGTAGAACATTCAGATATGTGAGGGTATTTTTACCCGTAAAGTAAATATATTTTATGCTTTAAAGTTTTGTTGTATCGTTCAACTACAGACGCCTTGACCTCGCTGGATGTGCTAAAGTGCTCTATGTTATGTTTTTTCATCAGAGCCTTAAACAACTTGTAAAATTCTTTTCCTAGGTCAGTTTGAAGCCATTTAGGAGCACCGCTCTCAGCTAGAATGGAGGCGAAAGCATCGCACACCTCTTTAGCACTTTTATTTTTAATAGGTCTAATGTATGCTTTTTTAGAAAAAACATCGATCACAGTCAGCAGAAATCTGTAACCATCATTGTAAGAGGACACAGCTTGCATGTCGCAGAGATCGGCCTGACATTGGTTGAGAGGCCTCAATACAAACAAACACTCTATTTCTGGGGAAGCATATCCTCATGGGTTTATGTAAGGTGTAAGCATCCTGTTTTGCTAAAAACTGTTTAATATGATCCACGCTTATTTTCTTACCAGCCTTTTATTCTGCGGCTCTATGTAACACCTCTACCCCTTGATAGCTGCCAGGGTGAGCTGGATTATAATAAATTTTCTTCAATAAAGTCTCCAGTTTAGCAGGCATGTTTACCACAAAGCATAACATTCATCTCTGAACCGTATTCTACGTAGTCCTGTGTTTTCATTCATGAAACTTTTTTTTTAATTTATTTATTGAACACACCAGTCCTGTGTTTTCATGCATGAAACTTTTTTTTAAATTTTATTTATTGAACACATCAATCATATATAAAAACATGACACACACAGTCATGGTTTCGTTTGATTGTTTTTAAAGAAACACTTAAGAATGGCGGATCGGTGCAGCTTCTGCAGTAATGCGGTTGATGTACCGGTCCGTCGCGGTGAAGAAAGAGCTGAGCTGTAAGGTGAAGCTCTCGATTTACTGGTCAATCTATAGTCATGAACTTTGGGTCATGACCGAAAGGGCAAGATCCCGGATACAGGCGACCGAAATGAGCTTTCTCCGCAGGGTGGCCGGGCGCACCCTTAGAGATAGGGTGAGGAGCTCGGTCACCCGGGAGGAGCTCAGAGTAGAACCGCTGCTCCTCCACATCGAGAGGAGCCAGCTGAGGTGGCTCGGGCATCTGTTTCGGATGCCTCCTGGGCGCCTTCCTAGGAAGGTGTTCCAGGCATGTCCCACCGGGAGGAGGCCCCGGGGAAGACCCAGGACACGCTGGAGGGACTATGTCTCTCGGCTGGCCTGGGAACGCCTCAGCTGGAGGAAGTGTCTGGAGAGAGGGAAGTCTGGGCATCTTTGCTTAGACTGCTGCCCCCACGACCCGGTCCCGGATAAGCGGAAGAAAATGGATGGATGGATGGACTTAAGAATGGATAAATGTAAAGTAGCATACAGATAACAGCAGCTTTATTTAACACAGGTTTTTAAAAAGCTGTTACATGTTTTTTTTTGTTTTTTTTTTTTAAAGAAGCTATAATACAAAATGGATAAATGAAAATAAGCACACAGATGACTGCAACAACCCTATTTGAATTTTTTTTTAAAGCATTGAAGATGTATACCAAAAACAATATACATAACAAAAGGGTAGATGCAATTAGAATGAGAGTAATGAAAAGCGGTTACATGTTTTTAAAGAAAATAAAGCACACAGAAAGCAGAAACAACAGGGGTTATTAATCCTTGCCCTCCCAAAACTGCTCTGCTTCTTGAAGATTAACAATTTTTAACACAGAGTCCCCCACCAAGCCAGTGTGTATGTCGTTCAAAACATCCATCACCTTCTCAGTACCTTTCAGGTCCTCTAAATTGTTCTCCGTGGCTCGTCTCACCTCTCCCTCAGGCGCTGTGATGTCGTATTTTCCCAGCAACTTTAGCGCTGCAATGATGAAACGGCTGGTGAGCACCCGCTTCTTGAGTGCATCGTAGTGTTTCTCCAGGAAAAAGTCGGGCACTCCAAAGGGACAGCTATGCCGGATTTGGCTTGGGTGCGAGACCTGACATCCATAGCAGAGAAATTCACTACATTCACGAATTGCTACATGCAAGACGCGAGTCACAAAGGATTTCAGCGTGTCCCAAAACATCTTGTGCCTAGGTCCATCCACTTCAAGACAGTCGGTCTCCTCGGGGATTGTGGTGAGGCCTTGCTGAGGATCCTTCGGGGTTAAACAAAACGCATGCTCCCCCTCATCACAGTAATAGCCTGGGTTAAGGGCTAATATCATCTCAGCGTAGGATGGAGTTGTATCGAAAGAAGCCATAGTTGTCAGATGGAGAGAGTCTGGTCCTCAAAGGCGAGTGAATGCTAACAACCACTGCCTCTATTTATTCTTCTCGGGGGCGGAGGTGGCTGGGTGGGAGGGGCTCGGGTAGGAAAACAGAACTCTTTTCAGCAGAACTGTTTCTTGCCATTCTTGACTCGTATGAAACAGGTTGGTGATTTCATCTCCCCATTTGTTAAATATTTCCACCCAGGCTTCGCAGGGCATGTTGAGGGTCTGTTGGAAAATGCCACATTCAGTGTTAAATCGCTTCATAGACATGGCGCCGCTTATGTCACCCGGTGATTGCACTGTAATCTTATAGTACCAGCGGCTGGCAGGGGTAGTTTGCATCTCCCAAACAGCATTAAACACTTCAGGATTTGACCGTTTCGTTCCCAAAACTTCGGTCACTCGCACCTTCAAGTTTTCGACCTGCTCCATAAAACGGGGCATTTTCTTACCCGGTTGTTCATCATAATCTTCATCATCATCATCATGGCTTGAATTTTAAAAACACTCCTTAAGGTATTCTTTGACTAGACATTTTAGAATACCCCAGTCGCTAGCGGTGATCAGGGTTTTAATAGTCTCCAGGGCAAAAGTCTCACCCTCTTGCAGCTGGTAAAAAGGCAGTTCTCCAGTAGTGTAGTGAAACACATAGCTGAAATAACCCGATTGTAGCTTGATTTTACCTCAAAGAGAAGCTGTGGGCAGCTTCTGAATACGAACCAGATGCATGGTTGCTTTTGTGGCACTGTATGACTGTTAAGTATAAAGATAGTTGCCCCCCATTTAATTTTTAACTGTTGTGTCGAAGTTTATTTACTCCTTAGCCTAGTGTGTGTTGTAGAGGAAAAGGGATTATCTATGCCCGTAT
>NW_018128518.1:29352-32584 GCF_001952655.1 Monopterus albus
GAAATATGAGTGCTCGGGAAATGCACACAGTGTTATAATGTCAGCATGAGTTGATTGAAAAGGCTGATAGCATGGAATAAAAGTGTGAATGACATGAAGTAGCAAGGTGGAGCGTCAACCTAAGCTAAACTGTACTAGCGCTAATTCTGTTATTAAGCTGAGGCTAAAGCCAGTGTTGTTCAAGTGTTGTATCTGGTCTAAAGCTACATTGTGTATTCTGTAAATTGTGTGTATTTACCAAATTCAGTGTTGAAATGCTTACGGTCATTACACTTTGGGTTAAAAGATTATAAACACAGTACAAGACATTGATTTCATATATGTTTGTTAAATAAGTCAGTTCATGAGAGAATTAACAAGAGTCGTTAAAAACACTGGTTAGAAACAATGAGTAGAAACGGTATTAAGTTGAGTTCATATTAGTACGACAGAATAAGGGTAAAACACATAGTTTTGTGATTTCATGATGGTCATGTTTAAAATGATCTACCTGCCTAAGCGTACAAGTGCTGAACCAGTATTGTAATACGCCTACAATGAGGTTGGTTGTTTCTTGTGTTCTGCCAGTACTATGTATTGTATGTGTGTTAGTAGTACTTGAGCTAAGGTTAATTGGTCTAGATGTAGTTGACGCCAGTCAAAGAAGAGTAGTCAGTACGGGATGAGCGAGTCTCCAGGGTGTAATTGATAAGTGTGCTCCTGATGACTGTACTGCATTCTGTCTTTTACAGAAATAAATGTGTTGCATTAAGAGTGAGCGGCCCCTCATTCTTTAGCCCTGTAACATTTTCTTTGGCGCGTTGGTTACATCCGATTGCTCCATGATAATCACAGGGGTGTTGCTGATGACTCCATCCAATTTCTCATGTGGATAAGAAGGAGAAGCCATTTTTCTCCGTCATTAATACAGACTAATTGCTGAATGAAAAACATTTTTCTCTCTAGAAGCCTGTGAATAACCCACCCTTTTTTATAAAGAACTTGTCTCCTTGCTGCAAGTAAACGAATCAAGTGACTTCGTTGCTTCTTTGCAAATTCTTTTGACAGCGCCCCACTCTTGAATGCCGGCTTTTTCTTCATTTTCTATTTTTTTGTGTGTTTTTTGCTTTTACTGCGGTGCACAAATGTCATGCACTGCTTACATACAACAGACAGGCATTGCTGGATATCACCAACTCACAAAGCCACTGGAAATTTACTGGTTTCATACCACCGGAGCTACAACTCATTGTTCGCTCCGGCGACAACAACAGCAACAATGGTGATGACAGCCAACACCGTCCTCGGGGAGTCCCCGGAGCACCAAGCACAAGCGAGCAGGCTGAAATCAGAAGAGCGACCCAAAGACGGACACGAAAACGGGGGAAACGAGGAGGACTCCATGCTAGGCTAAAAGCTCGTGTTACCCGACCGCCATTACCCAGTCTCTTCCTAGCTAACGTACAATCTCTGGAAAACAAACTGGATGAGCTAAGGGCTAGGATTACAACACAACGGTAAATCAAAGAATGCTGTGCTCTAATTCTCACCGAGACTTGGCTTTCTGACAGAGTTCCAGACTCAGCGATTCAGCTACAAACACACACTGTACACCAAGGTGTTCGCACTGCTGCTTCGGGGAAGGTAAAAGGAGGTGGTGTGTGTGTGTCTTTATCAATAACTCATGGTGTGGAGCTGTATGGACTGTTTATAAGCACTGTTCGCCAGGGGCCTATTTCAAGAAGGCGGTTTTGTCGAAACTCAGAGTTTGTTAACCCCGAAATGAGGGCAACTCTGAGTTTTCGGTTTCAGAAACGGAGGTAACTTAAACCCGTGAAAACGGGGTAAGTTAAACCCGTTTCACAAAGAGAGGTAATCTAAACTCAGAGTCAGTTACTACGGCAACTTACTCTGTGAACCTAACCTGGTCGGGAGCAGGTTTTATTCGGGAAACTCAGAGTTTCCTCCGGGTCTCCGCCCCTTTTTAAAGTGAAAGGTGTTTAATACCTCATTTAATCCTTCAGTACATTCATAGATTGCACACGTTTCCGTCACGCAGAGACCAAAATGGCGTGTCCATTCATAGAGGATCCTGTAGATGAGGACGCTGTATTAATTCGCAGGGAATTGAATTTACGTCGGGAGAGGATATTGAGGCCACGAGTTGATTTTTTGTCATATCCCCATGTATGTTTATTTGAGCGGTACCGTTTGTCTAGAGAGTCCATAACATATATCAATAATCTTATCCACCCATACATCAGACACATCACCCATCGTGGCCGTGCTCTTACATCCGAGCAGATGCTTTGTGTTGCATTACGATTTGTTGCAAACGGCAGTTTTCTTTATAACATCGGGGATGCAGAGCACATTAGTAAGGCCACAGTATGTAGAATAGTTCGGAAAGTGTGCCTCACCCTCAAGCGCTTTCTGTGAATTTTTGTTGTGTTTCCTGGGCACAAACCCCTCAGAGCCATTAAAGAGGAGTTTCACAGGATTGCAGGTTAGTGGTATTGAATTAGTTTCAGTAAGGCTAATCTGAAAAATGATGATCAGTTAATAACATCTTGATGTGACCTCTGGAAATAAACTAATAATTAGAATCCCCTTCAGGATTTCCTAATGCGGTTGGATGCATTGATGGCACACATATTCCCATCAATGCACCTACATGAAAATTAAAATTCAATTCTTATATTATTACATCAGTGTTGGATCAATTTTAAAAAAGTATTTTGATTAATGTAATAATTACTCTCCATAAAACGTACTGGATTATTTATTAATCATTACTTTACAAATCCCATATCAACCACAATAGGAATTTTAAGAAAGGGTAGACATAAAACTGCACTTTTAATTCGTACAAAAATCGGTATTTTATGCAATTACTGAAGTTACTCATTCAATTATTGAAGAATTAAGAACCATTCCTTACTTTACAAGTGACAAATAATAACATTACTAACATTATTTAGTAATTACTTACACCGAACACTGTATGATTAAAATGTAAACGTACCCATTGACTCGGGCAGCTATTTTCCCCCAAGCTAACTCTTTCTCTTTCGCCGCTGCAGCCGTGTTGTTGGATTTTTTTTTTTAACGAAATATGGGCTCGTAGTCACTATATCCTTGTAGTAGCACATCCATTTCTGTCAGGGAAAAAAACGCAGACCTATTTTGCTTGGTCCTGTTGCCATGGTGACTCGTAATTTCTTCACTCCATTGTTCAGGGCTTTCTATAGTC
>NW_018128518.1:36179-44619 GCF_001952655.1 Monopterus albus
GAAATACCTCTCTCTCTGTAATGCCACACTTTATTATATTGCGTTTTTGTATAGCATTGATGGTTTCTATAATTGCGACGTACAGTGGTGGTATTAAGAGGTGAATTAAGTCGGGTAAGTCTCTACTGAAGGCCCAGGTACAAAATGCATGGCCCGCCACTGCTTATTTATTTACTTTATATTTCACTTGTATTTTTGTGGTATTCATGTGGACGGCAAAGTAAGAATTTCATTGTACAGGAAAACACATTTCCTAACTGTGCATATGACAAATAAACAGTTTGACTTTGACTTGACTTTGAAAAGGAAGCACCCCGATAATAAGACCTGAACCATATGAGCTACAACAAGATGGAGGACCTGGAGTTACTCTGTGATGTATAGTGAAAATCCAGTGGTATACTGGAAATTAAAGCGGCAGAAATCTTTCAACGATCGCAGCCTGTGTTCATGTTAGCTCAGGAATGTGCCAAACTTTGAGTGGAAAGTTGAGGTTCTTAACAAGAAGTTCTCAAAAGACAGAAATCCTATTGTTAATGGAAAGTTAAAATGATCTCAACATGAAACTGGAAAAAACATTTAAGAAGCCCAAGTTGAGATGCTGTACATTTTGCAAATGAGCAATTTAGATGCACTTATTGCTCTAAAAACTGTTTCGTATGTTGAATCTGTGACATCAGGCTGCCTCTGGCCCCACCGGCATTCACTTACTGGCTTATTCTAGTTCACACCTTATCTCAAAATATTCACATGGACACTTATCTCTTTTTTTTAGTACACCAAGCAATTATTAATTAAGGTTTATGATTTCTGGTATTTGTTGTTATAATATCCTGTCTCTCCATTAATCAATAAATTAGTATCCCGATGACAAATATTAACTGAGTCAATTGCATCAGCGCATTAATGACATAACCTATGAGACAGAATTCAAACATATTCATGAAGTCTAGTCTGAAGGCAGATTTCAACACAATTCCTCAGAGTGATTCTGAGTAGCTTCATAAATAGGGGCTCAGGTCTCTGACAGTGCAGCTCACTTTAGGGAACTGCACACTTGGTGCTGTCTGATGTGAGTTTGATTACAACAGTCAAAACTGTGCCATCCTTCATTAAATATTAGTTTTGCTTTTTACATCGAGAGAAACAATAAATGAACCAAGGAGAGAAAGATTCTACGAGATCTAATGCTACATTTGTTTGTCCTGTGAAATTCTATCTAAGTGGGTTTACCAACGTCCCTCATGTTAAATATTTCTGTCTTCCTTTGTTTTGTCTATATCATGACTGTTCTTGGGATTATTAGACAGTTACAGATGAATGACTGTTCTTGGGAATGGCCTCCTCCTCTTGGTGATTTACCTGGACAAGACTCTTTATATATGTATTTAGGTGTATGAAGAGTCTTGTCCAGGTAAATCACCAGATATTGCTGCAATGCTGCTGTTTGTATGGGTTTTTTTATTGAGTCTAATAGCATGCATGGTTGGGCTAATTGATTGTCTCTCCTTCTGTGGATCTTTGGTGATACAAACCTTTTTCTGTGATCATGGACCAACATTCCATCTGGCTTGTAATGACACCTCTTTAAATTACATAATGGGACTTTTGGTTGTAACTATAATTGTCTGTATTCCTCTTCTGTTGACATCAATGATATATGTTTGCATTGCCATAGCACTGAGCAGGGTTGCATCAGGAAAGGAACGAGTCAAAACTTTTCAAACTTGTATTTCTCACTTGATTCTTGTGGCTATTTTTTTCCTACCCTTCTTGAGTACCAACATAATTTTTCTGACCTCCAACATCCATCCTAATACCAGGATCATAAACTCTATTTTGTTACACACCATACCAACTTTGCTCAATCCTATTATTTACTCTTTAAGAACAGAAGAAGTTTTGAACTCTATCAGAAAACTTTTGTGAAGTCCCAGACTTCTTCTCGAGTCCAGATAGTGGAAAGAATTTCAGTCACACACCAAATATCAATGTGCACATATTACCTTTTATTTCAGATGCATCTGGAGATCACAGTCAGCAGCCAAGCAAAATGATCTGAGATGAAACTCACCCAGACTGTGTATTTTATGATATTCCCCCCTCCCCTTACACATTCTTGCTCATGCTGATCATGCAGCTGAAATCAATCGATACTAGCCAAAATTCTCTCCCATAATACACAGCTGTACCTTGTACACCTCCCCGAAACCAAAGTTACATTCTTGTGATAAGAAAAGCACACACACAATGATTTAATGAGCATTCTGTAAGATTGTGAAGATTATATTATTAAGACTTATCCTTATAAGTGCATTCAATGTGAAAAACAGTGGACTGTTCCAGACAGCTTTATATCCCACTGTGTAATCATTTACTTTCCTTAGATGACTCCCTTGGAGCAGAGCTGTGCTAAGCACAACTCCTTACAAGTGCATCTTATAATGAAGTGAATTCTCACACACACACTACAACTATGTGAAGGTTATACTTTTGTCTCACCACACAGTGCCTTATTAAAGCAACAATTTCCAAACTATATTAGTGCCTTAGTTATATAGCAACCTAAATGCTTCAATATTTCACACTTTGCAAACCCATTAGGATGAACAATATCACCTTGTCCAAAAAGGTGACCTCTGTGTCACCACATTGACATTTAGCATACATGTGTTTAAAAACATTGTACCATAAACATCTTAGCATTACGTACGACATTTTAATTTTTACATTGTGGTTATTTTGATATTTTGTCATTTGCTGTTTATTACTTTTGCATTAGTCATATAATAATCTCTCTTGCACAATGAAATCAAGGCATGAACAGGATGGCAAAGAACTAAATCTAATTTAATTTGTCAGACTGAAACTGTCAAGTTAATCTCTCAGTAAATTAACAAAAACACAATTTGCAATTTTTGTAAAGTTTGTGTTAGTCTAATATATAAATTGATGGACCTCATTTTCTAAGGTTTACCTCCCAGTATTTCTGTGTACAAAAGCAAAAATGTAAAGTTTTAACTAATTTAATGATCACATCTATTTTGACTTGGAATTAAAAATTATACATTTACTGTATATACAGTACATGTCCAGCTCTTCTTGAAAGATGTTGTGTGAAATATTTCATATTTGTAAGTACGGTTTATATATATAGCACTTTGCTTTTCACAAAATGACTATAGGCTATATTCCATGAATAGCAATATCATCATATGTGACTTCAAGGATCTTCAAGTGAGTTCTGATTTTATTGGGGACCTTATGTGGACAGTTAATAGGTGTATTACACTGCCCAGCCACTTTATTAGGTATGGCTGGAGAAATGTATGTCAATTATTCAATGCAACACTTCTGTTTGTGAAGCTCAAAATGTTTCAGTTTTTAGTGAAATTGTCATAAATGTATCAATTTAATTGGTAGTGTTCTGGTCTAAATTATGTTCAGAAGTGTTCCTAATATTCTGAACCTGTTATGTTTGTAACTGGACAAAAATATAGAGACACCTCTGAATATAATGTTGTCCAGTACAACATCACCTTTAACTATGACCTCAATAATCAACATATAATTTATGCATTTGATGACAATTTCACTAAAAACTGAAACATGTTGAGCTTTATACACACAGATGTGTGTATGAATGGGTGGAAGTGTTGCATTAAATTGCATACAGTTGTACTGGTGTACCTAATAATGCAATATATGATCCCGCTTAAATGCCATGGTCAAAAGGGTTCAGGCAGCATTCTGGACCACTTGTAAATGATGCAAAGATTTTTTTTTTAAAACTTAGACAAGTGAATAAGGAGTTAAATTAGTTTAACTGGGATTTATTAAGGAGTACAAACAGAGTAACTGAGTCAACGTATAGTAAAATAACCAGGGTAGGGCAGGGATGGCTGAGGAGAGTAGGACGAGCAGATGAGTAGGAGGATTGCAGGAAACAGGAGAGTAGAGAACCAGGACAAGGCAGGCGAGTAGACAGGAGAACGGCGACAGGTGAGATGACAGGAGGGACACAGGAACAAGAAGACAAGTGTCGTGGCAAGAGTGAGATACCGACTAAATGAATTCAGACAAACCATTACAATTTAAAGGATCATTTAATATTACAATTATTCTCAATAGAGTAGTATTTAAACAGATAATCTTGTAGTTAGGAAACAGAGATCAGAGAACAGAGACTCCCCTCTTGCAATGGAATAAATAAAGCATGTTGACAGAGCACCAGTCATTGGTGTCAGTCCCAAGTCAGTTCCCTGTCAGCCCCAGTCAGTTGACGTCTTCCCCAGCCGGCTGGGTCCCCCAAAAGGTACCTCGTCTACTGTTTACTGCAGCATGGTCCTTCTCCTCTCTCTCTGGCTCACTCCTTTATCAACTATATAGCCACTTCCCAACAGCTGGACTCTGTCCGTCTTGACGTCTATCGGGCCCCCCCTTCTCACTCCTCTATTCCGGGAACCCTGTACTTCCAAAACAGGAAATATCTTGACCACTTACATAAACCCATTGTCCAACTCACATGAACTTAATAAACCCATAATCACTCAGCTTTTCCTTACACAAGCTGACACCAAATAAGGTCTATATGAGCTACATACTGTTCTATTACATATTGCCACATGGGTGGCTGTGGCTTACGAGGTAGGGCAGTCGTCTTCTAACCAGCAAGTTGGTGGTTCGACTCCCGGTCTCCCCGCATGCCTAAGTGTCCCTGAGCAAGACACTGAACCCCAAATTGCTCCCGGTGGTTCGACTGGCGCCAGTGTGCGGCGTCATCGGTGTGTGAATGTGTGTGTGAATGGGTGAATGGTGTATAATCTCCTGTAAAGCGCTTTGGCCAGTGTAACACACTGTGAGAAAGCGCTATATAAAATACAGTCCATTTACCATTTACCATTTCTTCTGGAATCTGATTTATTGCTAACCACTACACAAGATTGGTGTACCGCTTGCTGAAGTGCTAGCCATCCGGTACCCACGGCTGGGAAAATCACCGTCAGGTACTCATGGCTAGGAAAGTTCGCCACAGGTAATCACGGCATCGCCGTCAGATACACATAGCTAGGAAAGTACACCAGCGATGTGTGGCCCTATCTAACACAAAACAAGAAAAACAAAAACCTTGCCGTTCACTCAAACTGTCAATACTTCCTCAACATGTCCGTGTCTCACATAGTGTAATGCTCCGGCAATGACAGGGTGTCTGCCAGAGGTTTAAATAAGGAGGCAGGTGCAGCGTGTTCTTTATGAAGAATAATCAGAGTCAAATATCACCTTTCAAACATTTATTATCATAACTGAATGGACCTTCGAATAAAGCAATTTACAGAGCTCTGGCTTCCATCTATCTGAAGCCCTACCAAACAAAACCGTTCAATCTGCCTTCAGAGCAGTGGAACACTGTCCTCCTCCATTCAGGTGATTTTATACAATTTCAAATGTGCCATTGTAGGCTGGTCTGGTCCTCTCGTGCTGTTCCATTGGTCCATCTATCCATCCGTCCTCCTCCTGCATCCTTTCTGCTCCAATGGGAAACGCAGCTTCCTAAAGAGTGTGAAGTATCAAACTTCTACTCGAGTCCAGATAGTGGAAAGAATTTCAGTCACACAGCAAATATCAAAGTGCACTATATTACCTTTTATTAGCAGATATATCTGGAGATCATACAGCAAGCAGCAGGGCAGATGATCTAAAGTAAAACTACCACAACTGTGTAATATATACTTTTTCCCCTCCCCTTACACATTCTTGCTTATGCTGATCATACAGCTGAAACCAATTGATATTAGCCAAAATTCTCTCATAATACACAGCTTTACCTCCCCGAAACCAAAGTTTCATTTCTTGTGATAAGAGAAGCACACACACAATGGTTTAATGAGCATTTTGTGAGATTGTCAAGATTATATTATTAAAACTTATCCTTATTAGTGCATTCCATTTACTTTCCCTTTGATTACTCCCTTTAAACAGAGCTGTGCTAGGCACAACTCCCCAGAAGTGCATTTAATAATAAGTGAACACACTACAATCATGTGAAGGTTATACTTTATCTCATAATGCAGTGTCTTATTAAACTGACAATTTCCAAACTATGTTAGTGCTTTAGCTATATAGCAACCTAAATGCTTCAATATTTCACAAGAGGGAGGAAATTCTACTCTGTCTAAATTCCTACACTCACTTCTTTCTTTGTTACTAACTAACTACACTATATGAGACATGGCTTTCCGTTTGGCTAATTAAACTGTCTTGTCTGTGTGTGTCTGTATATGGTCCTGCCTTTGAAGTTGTCTTCCTCTTGCTGGTTTTTAGATCTAATCTCTGTTTATTACCCTTGGTGTCCCAGTGTGCCCCAAATTCCCTGGCCTCTTCAGCCAGGTGGTGATAATAAAGTATCGGTGGACCCTCCTTGTCAAAGCTGTAAACCTAATGAAATTCAGTGTTTTAGTGAACCAGTCCCCCCTTTGATGTTAAACAGTGCTCCAGTTGACTGACACAGTAAATACTGACCAGTGATTCAGTGAACACATAGGGTGACATGTAACTACATAAACATAACTGTAAGATTAAAGTAGGTAAACTTATGTGTGCTATAAACTAAATCTTAACTATGATAGAATAATCATACGCAAACAAAGTAAACACACAGGTTGACTAATCAACAAACACAGTGTCAATCTTCTACTAATTAAGTTCTTAATTCAATCAAATGTTAGAGTCAACCTTAAAGTATGACTTTGTTAATAATTTTACCCAACACAGGTAATACAGTAATGCGCTCCAGCTGTGCGTGACAACCCACCGGTCACTAATTACAGAAAGCGACACAGCTGGGGCACCAATCCTGCAAAAAGAGCGAGCAGAAGAAAGGAAGGCAGAAGAGAGGCAGGTCATGCCGAGCGGACCTGACAGTTGTTGGACTTAACTGTCCTGCATGTTCATTTCTGAGGAAGAGTCTAAGTCAGAACAACCTTTAAGATATTTTTATTACAATGTTCAAGAAAAGCAATACAGAGCTCTGGGTTCCATTTATCTCAAGCCCTATCCACACTACAGACGTATGGTTCACAGCCTCTTCAGGAAGCCGGAACCCCTAATCTCCTCACCCCAGAGAATTTATAATACAATCATGAATATGCAAAATGTCGGTTGATCTGACGTCATTCATGTTGTCCTTCATCCTCGTTCCTTGGTTGGTTTGTTGACCTCATTCTGACCCCTCATTTGGTGATCTTGTCGCCAGGCAGATTTTGATCTGTGAAATTCTCAAGAACAACATCCTGACCTTTCTATGCCCTAAGCACATAGGCAGTTGGTTGTCATGACAGTGTCCCTGTGACCCTGCCTTGTGGTGTCCTGTCTTATACCTCCAACCTACACATGCTCCGTTGTTATCAGCTCTGAGTCTTCTGTTTTCTTAAGACAAGTTAAATGGTTAAAGGAATAGCAATTATAAAGCATATGATACTGAAATAAACATGTAGGTATATTTGCTAATGCAGATTATAATATTGATTATAGAAGGCTAAGATTTCCTATACTATTGATAAATGTTGATAATATAAAGCCAAAACAATAAGACCTTATACCCACTCACAACTCTTCTTGCACACAGTTTAGTCATCTCAAGTGTACTGAAGCACTTGCTGCCTGTTTATTTGAGTCCCTGCACTTAGACACATACTCACAAACAGCATTTCAAGTGGACAGTTCAAGCCACTACAAAGGTCAAGCAGATTAAACAATCTTTAAAGCAGTTTTGCAAATGCATAACATAACATTATATTATTTTTTCAAGAATTTCTTTATACCCCCCCTCCAAAAGGCGGGATCCCAGACAGCCAAAAGAAACCCCACAGAAAAAGGCAGGGGCCCCGAAAGAAGGTGCGCAACAGGCCCAAACAAAAAACAACCCCTGCAGTCACACAAAAACAAAGACAAACGGTCCCAAAAGCAGTATGTGGTCTCAAACGGCAAATTCTCAAAACCATGTACAGAGTCCAAAAGAAAAGGAAAGGACACCCGAGGTGACTCGTGTACCAGGCAGGGGCGAAGAAGGGCAGGTCATGAGGATGACCCCGGCACCAGGCTTGAGAGCGTAGCGGCCGTTCGGGTGGATGCCCCCAGCGCCAGGCATGAGAGCGTAGCGGCCGTTCGGGAGGACGACCCCGGTGCCAGGCTTGAGAGCGTAGCGGCCTTTCGGGAGGATGACCCCGGCGCCAGGTTTGAGAGCGTAGCGGGCGTTCAGGTGGGCGACCTCTGCGCCAGGCTTGAGAGCGTAGATGCCATTCAGGAGGACGATCAAGGCCTCGGAGGAGCAGCCGACCAAGGCGCCGGACAGGAAACAGCAGGGACGGTGGCTGCTGGATTGGTGCAGCTCGGATGGAGAAGCCACAGGCAGGGGCCCGGATGGTGGCGCACCCCTCTGGAG
>NW_018128518.1:44740-45691 GCF_001952655.1 Monopterus albus
CGGAAGCAGGGCAGCGGTGTCGGCGAACCCCTCTGGTGGCAGGTAATACAGTAATGCATCCCAGCTGTGCGTGACAACCCACAAGTCACTAATTACTAATTTACAACAATATTATAATATTATTAATAGTCATGAACAAAAAATGATAGAACTGTCACAGCCTAATTAGGTATTGGAACACAAATGATTGTACTTTGCTGGGTTTACGAAAACATTGTGGTGTGATGTCATGATGTCAAAATGTTACAATAATAAACACATGGTTCAAATTGTTAAACTATCCTAGATAAAAAAAATATTTCACACAGGAATTAAACATGGGTCTCCTGTGACAATGTCCTGTGTTAATGTGACCCATCATTCTGCTGCAGTAACATTTTGAAATGTTGCTGATGGGCTTAGAAACAATAGACACAGGGGAGCTGACACTGACCTTATTTAACAGAAATGCAGAGGAGGGCTACTTCTCGTGGTAGCCCTCTCTCAATAAAGGTAAAGCTCGACAGAGCTCTGCCACCAGAAGGAGAGAGATGTCTTCATTTCCATCTACTGTGCATAAGACTACACAGTCACACAGAGGAGGACATTTTCTGTAAACCACTGTGTTGTGGTCAGTTTTACTATGGAGTTATTCAACCCAGATCTTGAGAAAAACATCACCTTTGTGCGTCCTGCTTATTTTATAGTAAGTGGATTTATTGGCACACCTGATATGAAGTATTATTATGTCTTATGTCTTATGTCATAAGATGGGGTATAGGGATCATACAAATGTAGCTTTCATACAGTCTAAATTGTTAAAATTTTTTGATTTAGTGGGATATAAGACTGCTGTGTTTATGTATAAAGCTAGGAACAATTTATTACCTGGTGGAATTCAAAAACTATTTAATGAAAGGGAAGGGGGATACAATTTAAGGGGTCAGTTAAATTTAAAAATTCATGCTATAC
>NW_018128518.1:46067-49874 GCF_001952655.1 Monopterus albus
TGTTAATGTGACCCATCATTCTGCTGCAGTAACATTTTGAAAGTTGCTGATGGGCTTAGAAACGATAGACACAGGGGAGCTGACACTGACCTTATTTAACAGAAATGCAGAGGAGGGCTACTTCTCGTGGTAGCCCTCCCTTAATAAAGGTAAAGATCGACAGAGCTCTGCCACCAGAAGGAGAGAGATGTCTTCACCTCCATCTACTGTACATAAGACTACACAGTCACGCAGAGGAGGACACCTCTTTCTATAAATCACTGTGTTGTGGACAGTTTTACTATGGAGTTACTCAACCCAGATCTTGAGAAAAACATCACCTTTGTGCATCCTGCTTATTTTATAATAAGTGGATTTATTGACATACCTGATATGAAGTATTATTATGTCTTTCTCTTTTTTGTTTACATTGTTTCAGTGCTGGGAAATACAGCTGTGATGGGAATAATATGCTTGGATCATAAGCTAAGAACTCCAAAATATATTGCAGTGTTTAATTTAGCATTTGCAGACCTGTTTGGTAGCTCTGCTATGGTGCCAAAAGTATTTGACATCTTTCAGTTTGACCATCGTTACATTCCCTATGATGACTGTTTTACATTCATGTTTTTCTGTTACGCCTGCCTTGCAATGGAGCCTTTTAATCTGGTTGCACTTGCCTATGACAGACTGATAGCCATCATCTTCCCACTGCACTATCAACTAATGGTGACATGTAGGTTCATGTTTTCTTTGATTGCCTCTTTCTGGCTCATTGTCAGTACTTTTCTACTCATTGCAGTTGTCCCTCTAACAACACTTTCCTATTGCAAATCTGTGGTTATTAACAGTTATGTCTGTGACTATGCCTTGGTGCACAAACTAGCCTGCAATGAAAATGCACTCACCTTGTTCACTGGACACTCTCTATCAGTACTTATTCTTTGGCTCCCACTGGTATTTATTATTTCATGTTATTCATATATTGGCTATGCATTGTCTAAAGTAGCTGCAGTTAGAGAAAGAGTGAAGGCCTTTAAAACCTGCACATCTCATCTTTCACTGGTGGCAATCTATTTTCTTCCTCTAATGTTCACATTTGCTTTGAATGCATATATAGATGCAAATACCAGACTCATAAACATGTCTCTGTCCACTGTCATTCCTCCCATGTTGAATCCAATCATTTATGTTCTGCAGACACAAGAAATCAGAGTATCTGTGAAAAAGTTATTAAAAATCAAAAAGCAATCCAAAGTTACAGTGAAGAAAGCAATTTTAAAATGATCATTTGTGTAT
This sequence comes from Monopterus albus, assembly GCF_001952655.1. Taxonomy (NCBI): domain Eukaryota; kingdom Metazoa; phylum Chordata; class Actinopteri; order Synbranchiformes; family Synbranchidae; genus Monopterus; species Monopterus albus. The sequence continues at coordinate 47,346 of NW_018128518.1, forward strand.
ATTCAGCGCTATCTCTTTAGGATATTGTTTATAATCCAGCAAAGTCTATAGAGCAAGAGCTACAGCTATTTGTAAAGTGGACACTTTTGTAGCATCGCACAAATAATTGAACGTGAATTTGTTTTATTAAAATGGATTGTAGTGATTCATCATGAAATGAAATAATTTAAAAGAACCATATTCAAATAAAATAATTCTTTTATGTCCCTGTGGTATTAATTACACTCTACATTATGACAGGTACAACACACAATAACACTAGTATTCTGCTAATTACTTTGGTTTTCAACAAAAAATCCATTGCAAACTGCAGAAGTAGATTTATTTATAGACAGTAAATGTAAATTTTTATACGTTATAGTTATTAGACTCTCACAAGTTTTGTAGACGTCATGCATAGTTTCTTTGGCTTGTATTTCCTGCTCCCCCATGGCTGCTTTAATCACATCCACATCTCGCTGGGTAAACTGCAAACTCGTTTTTATCTCCTGTATTTCTTTGGTCATGTCGTCGAGTCTCTTGTTGTTTGTCTCCATAATTAATTTCACAAAGCCTTGGAAGCTTTCTTGCTGTTGGCACATTAGTGCGGTGTACATCTGCTTCTGCTGACTCAACATCTCTGTTACTTGCGCCGCTGAAATATAATCCTCTTCCGCCTCAACATCCTTGTTCGCTTCTGATTTATTAGCTCTTTTCCCTCTTGGAGGCATTTTAATAGTTGTAGAATTTGTTCAAAGACTTGAAAATGTAGAAGATGTGAAAAATCGTAGAACAGACAAGAGGAGCAGTAAAGACGTTTGTTGTGATATGTCTTCCGACATTTCATGCCATCAGAACAACTAATGTGGCTGAATAGGAGTAAGACTGACAGCCATCTTGGTAACTGCAAGCAAACTGGGGTCCTGGTCTGTCCTGTTGCCTTTGAGTATATTTAACCATACCAGTGGTTTCCAGTCAACAGGATGCAATGTAGTGGTGTCTATGAAATTATTGGACATGCATTCTAGGATAAATTTGGTTTGGTGTACCATCCATTGGTTATGGGCCTAGGCTGGGTTGTCCCATGGTGTAGAGCTCCTCTCTCTCCTTGCACCTATATGCCACCATTACATGTCACTAACTTTGTGTCTCCCATAATGTGGCCTCTCTCTCTCCCTGTACATTTCTGTGAGTGTTCTTGGCTCTGTAGCTGTATGTTTCTGATGAGCAGTGATCAGCTATATCCACCTGTCCAGTGTTTGATTGATGTTTGTTGTGTCTTGTTGCTTTTCTTTTCTTTTCTCTCTCTCTATCCACTCACCCCAACCTGTCGAGGCAGAAGGCCGCCCACCAAGAGCTGGGCTCTGTCTGAGGTTTCTTCCATTAAAGGGAGTTTTCCTCTCTACTGTTGCCTAGTGCTTGGGTTTTTCCTCAATAATTATAATAATAATAGTAATATGAATAATAATGGTAAGACCAAGACCTTACTTTGTAAAGTATCTTGATACAACCTTCTGTGATTTGACGCTATACAAAGAAATTTGAATTCAGTTGAATTATTTCCATGATGACGAAGGTGCACTATACCTGCTGGTCCTGATATAATTGTCTCTTGCCTTAAAACAGCCAAGTCTCTTGTATATTTGCTATGCCTACACTCAAACTGCGGCAGCAGCCATGACAAAGATTAATCAGCCCCAGTTTGTTCTTTTCAAAATACATTTGTCTCATTACCAAACTTCCACAAGCATCACTGGAGACACATACATGAATGAGTACAATGTAAGCCAACAGACGTAAACAGGTAAAAATATGCTTCTAACAGCATTTATTTGCATCTAATATGAATCCCATGCATTGCAATAACAGCTGTAACCTACTTAAACTGACACACCTTATGTTTCACAGAATACTTGATCCAAATATTAGAGGGCCTGTTTAGTACATTTATATACATAAATTATAGATACAGCATGAACTCAATTATGTTCTCAGGTCTTCTATGCTGTATTAGTGTGGTCTTTTTAAACTCTCCAGATGTTTAGGTGTTTGGGTCTGCCTTTTCTCACACAGTGACATCTGTTTTGCAAATCATGTGTCTGCACACAGGCCTTCTGCTTGATTTAAGACTTCGTCCCATTTGTCCTCTGTGTGCTTCTCTGAGATGGCAGTGATTATAGACTGGTCCTGATAATCTGCAGTTACAAGATCAACATGACATGAATTTGGTTGTTTTGAGCACATCCTGGAAAAGGATGAGATGCAAAATAAACTTCTCCTCAATGATTGTAGTTTTAGTTCCTGGGCACAGATAGAAATTTAGGGTAACAGTCTAATGAGGATCAGCTCTGTGCATCTCAAAATTTTAATACAAATCACTGTCTAAAAGGCACACCACCATTTTCCACACATGAAGTTCAGCTTCCTCATCATGAAGGGTATTGTACAAACTAATGTAAAGTGTCTTCTGTGTAGGATTTTTTTATACTATAGTACAACCAGAGTAGTATATGTGAATAAAGAAATTAGCAGAATACTAGTGTTATTGTG
>NW_018128519.1:0-13841 GCF_001952655.1 Monopterus albus
CAACCAGCCAAAAAAATATCCATTTGACTTGGACTCCCATCACCGAGATGTGTATGATTTGCTCTTCACTTAAATAGAGACGAGTGTTTGTTTTCCCTCCTGTAATATATTACTAGATAGCACAACCCCTACTGTGACATTTGAAACCTTGTAACAGAAGGTGACTGCGCAGGATTGTTGCGCAGTTCACATAGTAAAGCAGGAATCCTTCTCTCACATAAACATTCACAATGGTAGATAAGCTGGTTTATTACACAACAGAGAGGAGGCTATGCAGAAGTAATCTGGCAGGATTTATGTCAGTTACAGATTTGATGAAGATAAAACTTATGTTTCAGAAGTGTTTTAATAAATTCACTCTTTAACCCTTGTGTTCTGTTAAGGATCTTAAAAATGTTATGATATAAACCTAACAGACATAGCAATAGTCCTTTATCCCTTTCAGTCTTTATTCACATATTTGGGTGGCTAGAAAATTGCACTCTGGGCTGGAAGAGGTCCAGCTGCTTTCATTTAGTCTTTCATGTAGACCGAGTCTGAATGACAGGTGGCTTGTACAAATGGTAAAAATGAAAGTACGACATATTGTCAGAGTAGTTGTTGAGTGGACGGTACAGCTGTGTTGAATACTGTGAACAGGTTTATTGATGCATTTGGTGAACTGGAGAAGTCCTTCAGTAGTGGTCACAGGGAAGAGCACAGGCAGAGAGGGTGGTCCACAACGTGAAGACCTGAGTCAGAGTGGAGTCTCAAATGGAGTAGAGTCTGAGCTGCTCCTCTATGTCTCCATCAGACACCTCCCCAAATGTCTCCTTGTTGTCTTTCAGCAGCTGGAAGATGGCAGCCAGCTGTTCCCGTTGTACTCTGGTAAAAGAACAAAAATATCAAAGAAATACTGAGAGCTGAAAGAAAACAAATATCCTGCACATTTATGTACAAACTTTATTCACATCTGGTAAAATTCCCACTGACAAACAGCAGCAGAACCATAAATATACTGTATGTAAACAAAGACCAGGTTAAAAAAATAAATCACCAGTATTTAAACAGCCCTCAGAGGGTTAAACAACGCTTCTCCGACTGGAGACACAATCAACACCAGCTGTGACACGTGAGAATCACACATGTACTGTGGAATAAGGGGCAGTGTGAGGAGGGCATGTGGAGTCATGTACAGTACGTAGCACTGCACAGTTACATCAGTGTGAGAATCACACATGTACTGTGGAATAAGGGGCAGTGTGAGGAGGGCATGTGGGGTCATGTACGTAGCACTGCACAGTTACATCAGTCATTTCATGGCCATTTGAAGAAACAGAGCTGATGCGGCCAAAAATCAGTGCTGAGGTCAAAACTGTGAACATTTATGTACAAACTTTATTCACATCTGGTAAAATTCACACTGACAAACAGCAGCAGAACCATAAATATACTGTATGTAAACAAAGGCCAGGTTAAAAAAATAAATCACCAGTATTTAAACAGCCCTCAGAGGGTTAAACAACGCTTCTCCGACTGGAGACACAATCAACACCAGCTGTGACACGTGAGAATCACACATGTACTGTGGAATAAGGGGCAGTGTGAGGAGGGCATGTGGGGTCATGTACGTAGCACTGCACAGTTACATCAGTCATTTCATGGCCATTTGAAGAAACAGAGCTGATGCGGCCAAAAATCAGTGCTGAGGTCAAAACTGTGAAATCAGATTGTTCTGAAACATGGAGAAGTTTTCATACAATGGCCAGAAAGTGACTCGCCTGGGACAAACCGGTGACAATGACTCATACTTTACCACAGATTTGCTCCTTTTTGCAGGGTTACAGAGAGTTAAAGTCTGTGATGGAGTATATCCTGCAATGATAAGAGCAGGGTATGTAGACACATTACAGAAAAAACTAAACAAAAAACGGTAAACTTTGTTTCAGTTACTCTTCTGGTTCCTGTTTTTTTTTTTTTTTTACTTTTTGTTCCAGCTAAGAAAAGCCTTTGCTCCAGCAGCGACCAAACACCTATGATTTCTTTAAGTCTTGTGTTATCCTTCCTTTACCTAATGCCTGGCAGAGACTCAATCTCGCCTTACTCCCCCTAGCCTAAAGCTGAGGGTTGATACAGGAGCTAAACGTGGAAGGCTCTGAGCGAAAACAACACACAAACACGTGAAGACAAGGTGACAGGGAGGAAGAAGAGGAGTCGACACTGGACACTGGGGACATGGAAACAAAGACATTCATTCCATTAAAATGAATGAAAACAAAGGATTTTCAGTCAGTCAGTAAGATATCGAGCAGATTTGGAAACTCAGTAACCACGAGTGAAGGTGTCCAGTTCTGGGAATTTTACATATTGTGACATATCTGGGCACATTTTATAAAGGTTTTATAAACTAATTAATTATCCATATTTGTATTTGACACTGACCTCTGTTCCTCCTCCAGCTCATTTTTGGACATCATCATTTGCAAATGGTGTGATCGAGCCTTTCCAGGGATGTACTTCAAGGAATCATTTGCGCTGGACTCCACTTCATCTGATAAAACAGAATAAACACCGATTAGGTACCAACACCAAATCTTTATTCTGAAGGAATACAGTGGACATATTTGAATATTTAACTCATAACTTTTTAAACGTGCTCACCGTTGATCCCCGGGCTCTCTGTGGCTCCTTCAGTCTGGGGGTAAGAGAAAGCACACTTTAGGAGCTCCTTATCAGAGAGCCCAATGAATGACGTACGACCCCTCCCTGACGAGGCCTTGGTAGATGACTCTACCTCTAAGCTCAAATGCCTAGATCCAGGCCTGGGGATGGGCGAGCTGGATGTGGAGGAGGAGTGCTCAACTGGTGTTGCCAGTTCTTCAGTGAGAGGGTTGGGGTGTGCCTCCTCCTGTCAGAGAGTTACAGGGTCAGGAGAGGGGCATCACATCATAATTTTTCACAGGCTTTTCCCACAAAAACTTGTTCTAATAGTGTACTTTTACCTTTACCCATGTGTACATCCTTGTATGCAGGCCCAAATTTGAAGTGTCTGCACTAATATCTGGCTCCAACTCCTTGTGTCATATTTGGCCTACACTTCACACAGGTGTCAGTGAAGGAAAGGTAAAGGTTATCATTTTGTGCTTTTCTCACCTGGGTGCTGATTTGGCATCCCTGTGCCTGCCTTTGTCTAGTTTGAAGGCCCTCTACAGGCAGACATCCAACTATCCTTAAACAGACATTTAAGAGGCTAAAAACTGGCCAGGAAGGGCCACTAAAGCCACATGAGCAGTTCTATATTAGCCACAGGTGCAAAGTGGCCTTTTCAAAATAAGAGTAAGCCATCTTGCTTACTGATATCAATTTAGGCTAAAAGAGACATTTATGCTGGTGAAGTCCTCCTGCTGTTGCCCTCTCTGCCCCCAGTGCCCATTATTTTATGTCAACATCAGGGAATAGGATGTTTGTTTACTAGAAACATGTACAGTTAAGCTGCTTTAGTATTGTGCTTAGGTACAAGGTATTAAATATAAATATTCAATTTGTGAAACTGTTTTGCATCAAAAATTATATATTGTCAAAATTATTGCTCATTATCTGTTGAATTGCTTATTGATCATCTAACTGTTGCAGCTCTGCACGTGTAAGACATGATTTAATAAACCTGCATTGCTATAAAGCAGTAATCTTTATCTGGGCCAACTACAACATTAAAATACTACTTGTATGCAGTAATTTTGCTGAGTACTTACTATGTTTTACAACACAGTATTGCTACTTTTACTTGAGTAAAGGATCTGAATACTTCTACCATTGTTTAAATTCAACTCTGAGGTATTGGTTAGAGTTTTTAAATGGTGGAAGTATATTCATATATATATATATATTTTAATAAATATTCTTTCAAACACCTTACTATACTGACCATACAGTTGCAACTAGTTACTAATTTGCACAGTATTTGACACACCTTTTTCTGTTTTGCCTCGTTCTTGCCGTTCTTTCAATGTTGACAACGTTACATGATCAGTACACTGATTTCAAAAATTAATGCAGGCCATTTACTTACGAGTCGCCTTACATTATAGCCCTGTTAATATTTAGATAAGGATTTGAGTGCTGCTTTCTCTGCAAACAATGTGAGCGGGAGGGACAGGCAGTAAATCAGAGAACTGACGTTAAGTAATGAAACAGTTTAACACTGTGTAAAAACTGAACAGTAGAGCACAGACTTACTGGAAACACGGATTTCACTACATCCCAGTGATCGTGTGAGCTCCCGCTGATATTGCACCAGTCGTCCTCCGTCTTGTTGTTCTTGCCGGGTACATGGCCATTCTGCTTCGGCCCTGACTCGTCTAATCTCCCGGCTGCACGGTCCTCAGTGTGTCCGAAGTAACTCCGTGCGTTTGTAAAGTGGCCTGTAGACGAAGAGCCGCTAAATAGCGACGTTGCGACCACAATAGCGAGAAGTGTGAAAATAATTGCTGATAAAATAAAAGTTAGATCCATGGTTGTGGAGCCTTATCTAAGAAACTTCGGGTATTAACAGATTTGTGATTCGAAAGAGTTCAATTATGGTTCGGTGGCTGATCGTAGGCCTGTATTGGCTCTTTTGTCTTCACTGTGTCGCTTCCTGATAACCTTAATCGGCAACATTCACTCACTCAGCCATCCGCGAGATAATCCTCCCCAAACACCAACGCTAACGAGCAGATGCACGGATTTTACGATGTCCTCACCGAGCGGGACGTCACGTCCTCTGGCTCCGCCCCTGCATCATCCACCGCCCATATATATGATCCGCGGCCTACCTGTCGTTATGTCCAAGCTGTGGGAGAGGAAAGGTCACAGGTTGCCCGTCACGGCACGGTGCAACGTGCTCACCTCTAAGCTTAATCTCGTCAGCGGTCTGTGTACGGCACGAACTCGGAGACTTGATTTAAGTTTGTGCCAGAAGCCGTGTAGTGCGTCAGCCAGGGTTTAGTCTACCGGGGGGAAGGTGCACCAGGGATTTAAAGTGGACAATAAACAACCCATAGCTATTAATAGTGGGCTGTTACACATCCCCAAAGTTTCCCCACAAAACCAGTTCTTACGTTTAAATAGCTACTCCTCTACCGACTACCAGGCGTTGCTTAGCTCAATGTTTTGGTAGGTAACTGAACCAACTTACATTAGTTGGTAAATGGACTAGTTTCAACTGAATCAATGAAATATGGTCAACATGTCTGACCTCAAAATTACACTCCACAAATGTAACGTAAACTGCGACAAATAACTGCAACACCATTTGATAAGTAAATTGTCAAATAGGCTAATGTTATTTTCTACGGATGTATGCACAAAAACTACAGCTATCACACAACTTAAAAGATTTGTCCGTTTCCCCCAATACTAAGTATAACACCACAGGTACAGATGTTTTATAGCAAACGATTTAGTCTTCACTAGCACACATTCATGATGCAACTATTCAACATGACTTAGTAAATGACTAGTTTAAAGGTAGCTGGTTATTTGATTTATGAACAGCTGTTGCAACTGTCAGGGCACAATATCCTCAATGTGTGGATTGAGCTACATTTATCACTACACTGCCAAGAGTTGAGCCAGTAAATGCCATACTGTGATATACATCAAAAGCAATGATGCAGTGGGGGAAAATAAAAAAACAAGACCTATGGGGGGAGGGGAGGAAAACTGGCAAATTATTTACAACAATGATGTTTATTAGCATTCACTTGAAGCAATTACAAGACATTTGAGAAATTGACAAAAAGACTGCAACACAGATTAAGCAGCCAGAACTGCACTTTAAACCCTTCACTAGAAGTCACACTGGAACCAATTTCATAAAGCGAGCAAAACCAGTTTAATAGTGGATAACGACAGAGGGAGGAAAAGGAGAGGAGGGAGAATTGAGAGGAAGGAGGAGAGAACCTGTAATGTACATGGAGGAAAGGACAGGTCACAAGACAGAAGAGGATGGATGATCTGCCACACCTGTGAGCTTACAAACCGGCAAACAGCAGCGGAGGGTCGAGCCCCGGAACAGTGCCGGGCACTCAGCACCGCAACACGCCACACCATGTCACCATCGCACTGCACCGCATCTTAACAGCTAACCAGCATTACTCAACTGCTACACAACTGCGCCTAGTGCACAAAAGATACACAAGAAAGAGGGTTAGAGTCATAGGAAAGCAACTTTAAACAGACAGAAAGAGATTTGACAGAAAAGAAAACCCTATGCTGCTCGATTAGCAAGTCACAAATTAAGTAGCATTGCAATATTTTGCTTTGTCACTGTACATCAAGCCATTTTTCTCATTAAGTGTAAGGGCTTTGAACATCTAACAGGACCCTTTGCTATAACTCCACAAGTAAAACTCTTTCATGTCCATTTAGAATATTAAACCAGGGACTTCATTAAAAAAAAAATCCAAAAATTGTTTATTAAGTACAAATTCAACGAAATGCAAAAAGTCAAATTTAAATGGGGTGAAAAAAAAAATCTTTCAATATGCTCAACTTCACAATGATGACACAAAGTTACAGTTTGTTTAGGCAAATTAACTCAACTGAAACATTTAAAATATTTTAGACCAAGTTCCAATAACCTTTCATTCTGCATTCAAAGGTAGTAGTGGAGTCCACTTGCTCAATGTGACTCATCCTGATGTCCTGGACAAAGGCTTGATCATCTGAGATCTGGAAGGAAAGACAGAATAGAGTTCACCAGAGCAAAACAAAAAAGATTATATTAACTCCTACAACTGACCTTGATATTCAAATGCAGTAATGATCTGAGGTCCCCTCCCCCTGACACAAAAATTTATCATATTGGCTTTTTTTGAGGTATTATACCCAACATTACTAGTCATTTTCATGCTTACACACTCTTGTTGGCCCCACTCTCCCAGAGACTAGCTCTAATATGACTCTTGCACTTGGCCATATTTAAAAAACAAACCTCGGGGTCCGTTCCCTTTGTCAGAGGCGGAGAAAACCACAGGCACGGGTGGGAACAGAGCTCAGCGCATCTGCCTGTGATCCCTGTGAACGTACCTCACCACACCACCACCTTACACCAACTGACATCTCGAACCACCGCCATGAGGACCTGCTCCATAGCAACCACCGTTGCCTTGGTGACCTGCTCCTTAGCAACTGCCAACGCTCTCAGCAACAGGCAGGTCACATGGGCGGGTCACACACTAACTGCTCTCACACTGCCACACCCCCATCTCCTCCTCCTCTCTTTGCAAACAGGACTCCGCAGCTTGGAGGAAAAAATTCCACATTTAGGTGAACGTTTTGAGTGAAGCACCCACGTCCCAACCACCCCTCCCTCCCATACACACTCACATCACCCCAATTTGAAATATGTGCTGTGGAAGATCATTTGGAGCCAAATCTCCTATTGCCTGTGTATGCTTTAGCTTGACTGCACATAGAAGCAAAGTAAAGCAAAGACAGTCCTAAGAATGTCTATATCAGTTTCAATCTAATTTTAATTTCTAAAAACAATTAGGATTCTACAGACTTTGTGGCATTTGTGCAAATGACTAATGTAGCATCAAGACTTCAGAATATCCCAGTACTGAATACTATCAGAATAAAAAAAAAAAAGACCTTTATTAAACCACCCTGTCCCCTGAATACCGTCATATTGTGTCCACGTTTGGTTTAAGACTCTGCTCCGTTGTCCTCTGGAGATTTAGGCCTACTCTTGGATTTGGACCTGGACCTGGATTTGGACCCTCTGTTGGAAGGCGGGGTTCGACTCCTTGACTTGGATCTGGAGCGGGACCGAGACCTTGAGGCAGATTTTGACTTGCTCCGTCTTGGGGTTCGGGATTTAGACTTAGACTTAGACTTGGACTTGGTCTTGGACTTGGACCTAGACCTGGATCTGGAGTAGGAGCGGGATCTGGAGCGGCTGTAGTGGCGGCGGCTCCTGGATCGAGAACGGCTTCTGCTCCTGGAGCGGCTGCGTCTGCGACGACGGGGGCTAGCTGAACGGCTGTGGGTACAAAAAAGGGGCAAACCCAAATAAATTGGACGCTGACAATTAAATATCATATTTAGACTACATAAGGTTACTTTACAGCCTCGCGATGAAGCCATTGTAGTAACTCATTAAATATTATAGGAAGTCTAATGTAAGATTCATACTTTAGGTATATGTGATGTCTTTTTTTGCAGTTTGCTAATAACTCAAGTATATAACTCTGTACTGTAACGAAAAAGACCAGGTCATGAAAACAATAGTTATCTGCAAGCATACCGCACTGTAATACCGCACTGTATCAACATGGCTACCATAATAAAATGCAAGGTACATTTTAGGCTATTAAATATATTGCTATGTGATGTTACATAACGTATATCTGTTTACTTAATCAAACGAAAACGAGCAGGAAATGTTTTCAAGCTTAGATTACTTTCATTTAATAACGTTACACCACGTGCTGTCTTTTCCTTAGCAAGACAAACGAGTTCAGGCTCAGCTAAACCTAACCAAACTCGCGTTACCTCCTGCTTCTCCGTCCGTACCCTCCATATCTGCGTGGCGGAGCACCTCTTCGGCTATACATGGAGTCCGGTGGTCGTCCGTAACGGGCCATCTGCACCCGGAGCTCCCGCCCGTCAAGCAGCGCGCCGTCCATAGCGTCCATGGCGTCCTCGGCGTCGCGCTTGTCGAGAAACCGCACGAAGGCGAAGCCGCGGCTCTCCTTGGTGTACCGATCACGGGGGATATACACATCACCCACACGACCATATTTCTCAAAAACTCGTCGTAGAGTCTCCGGTGAAGTTCGATAAGTCAAGTTGTCCACTTTGAGGGAGGTCATTCCCTCAACGTCTGGCGGCGGCCTTCCGTAACTCATTTTCTTCGTCTACAAGCAACAGGACAGACCGGTTAAGACTAAAACTGTTGGGTCGTACCGTTTGCTAAAACTGTTACTAATGCTTTATAACTCTCTGGTTAAAGTATTTGATTCGAAATCTTACTGTGTTGGTTGTTATTTAGCCCTGAACGTCTTTCCTTCGGCACTGCTTTCACGTGAAATGGCGGCAATAAAGCTTCCTTTTACCCTTTCTTTGCGCCCATGTTGTCCTCCTCTGATTGGTTGATTCGCTGTCCGACTTCCGTCTTCTTCTTCTTTGTTTTATTGGCGAAAACTATCTTTAATGGGACCTGGCGGAACACTAGCGCCACCAACTATTGGTTTATAATCCTTTACTTCTTGAAAGCATGCTTCTTGAAGATATACAGTGGATATCAAGGCATGACTCTTAGTAGGAACGATGTTTTACATGTGTTTGATTCCTTCTTGGTTCAACTTTATCTATCTATCTAACTATCTATCTATCATTATTGAGGGCACTCAAAAAGGACATGCTCCATGTTCATATTCTTCTGTCACACCAACCGTTAACTATAATGTGAATACACCATTGCACTGCCCCTTGTCGTTCACGAGGCGCTTGTAACGGTAATGTGATACCGTTATTCTCTCTTTGTTTAATTTTGTTTGAACACCATACTAGCGATTTGTTTCTAGTTTACGAATCCCATTTAACAACTATAAGAATTAACTTACTGCTTTGAATCCCGTCTCGTCAAACAATTCTCACAGCTTTCTTTATGTAACCCTATTATTACCGAAAAGGCTTCAGCTGTCTTCTATTTTATTTACCATTAGCCTATCCGTTGTTAGTCCACATTGCTGAGCCTTTACGGGCATGCCTAGGGACTATAGATATTTTCGGCTGGGTTTGTATTCCACAAAGCCATCCTCTCTGCACTGCAGTCAGCACTGCTCACGTTTGCCTGTAGGAAGGTCACGTTATAAAACGGGCTGGTCGCCGCTGGAAATGCACTGAAGAAGGGAGGACTGCGCAAAAACCCAGGTCCGGTTGTGCCTGGCTGACGTCATGGTCTATGGCTCCCCATAGACCTCGTTGATATAATCTAACAACGGACAATCACCGGGGCTACATGACCGAGACCTAGCGGGCCGCGAGATGTAGACGACCAAATCACTGTTTTGTTGACACATACACGCCCGTAAAGTAACGGAGATTTCGCTTCGGTCCGTTGTGTGAATGCGGTGCAATATGCGGGCGCCCTGTCGCTATTAACCGCAGTTTTCGGTTTCAAAAACGAGCTGACGAGGGAGGGTTAAGGTGTCAGAGGAGTAATCCCCAGGACGCTCACATTCACGGCGGAGCTGGAAATACTACAGAACGGGATTAAATGATAGGGAACAAGGAGCCGCCGCGGACAAAGCCAACCTGAAGTGTGATGCCCGTTTACCCGTGGGGTCTTTATCTGACTGGAAATGGGAGCTTTAACCAGCAGACAAAACATTGGCGTGGAAGAAGTGGACATTCCGTCCAGTTCGGTTTATCGTTATCCACCGAAATCCGGTAAGTCACCAACTACAGGTCAAACTGAGGTGAGGGCTAATGCTGCGAAGCTTACTGCAGATGATCTATTCTGTGCTATAAACGAGTGAGGGCATATTAAAAGCAGTCTAGCCACCATCACCATCATACCCCAGCTTGTGGCTCTCATGTATAATACATCATACCGTGTTTGCTGACGGACCTGCAGGGCATTTAACCTGGAGAGCTACCTGTGGAGACGGGGGGATTTATGATGTTTATAAGCGTATTTTCTAACGAAAATTGCCCTTAACAGATTCACATTGATCGTTGCCTCATATTAACGTTAACATGTGACGTTACTCAAATTTATTTCTGCTAATGCAGCATTGTTGCATTGTCAGGGACATGCATGTTTTTACCTGTCTATAGTGGATCCCACTAATTATCCATTTATAAACCTTATGTTTTCAGCTGTTGGCTGAGTGTCAGAGATATTACTGGGATTGGCTCTTCTGTTGGTGCATTCATGGGCATGTACTAGGGAGCTTGACTTGTGTTAATAGCATCATCAGTCTGCCTTTAAAATAAACAGGCCTGTGTCATGATGGATGCAATGAGGATGAAAATAAGAAGTCAGCAAAAGCAGTAGAGATGCTATGCCCATGAAAGTAATATGTGTCTTTTACATTATCCTTCACAGTACACATAGCGATAAAATATAAATGAATAAATATATCCTTCACAGATTTACAACCCATGGTGATACTGTACATTTGTATTGCTTGTTTTGTTTGGCCAACAATTCAAACCCCAAATATATTGAGAGTGATATAAAACAGAGAAGGGGAGCAAATTCTAATTTGAGAATATGTAAAACATGAATATTTGGGATTATGGTTTTATAAATATATTAGCTGATTAGTGAATTTAACATAAAATATTTTATGTTGATTGACTAAAATACTAAAAGGCAAAGTGCTATCAGCTCAAATTTAGAATAAAATTTTAATATATAGCCCATATCAAATATCAGTTTTTTGGGTTGCAAGTTATTTTCATTATCAACTTTACTATTTTATTTTCAATTAATATACTCATCATTTAGTCAATAGAACATCAGAAAACTGGGATTCCGAGTCCCATTACTCATTATTTGATCCCTCCACGATGGGGTTTAGCAGTGATCCAATATTATATCCAATACTACCGTCAAAAACTCATATTGTGAAGAAATAATGTTAGGGCTTTTCAAATCAATCATGAGCAAAGCAAATTAAACTGCCCCACAAAATTAAATCTGAAACAGGATCAGGGAATGTAGGTTTTATTATACCCACTCATGGTGTGTTAGTCCAGAAGATATCACAGTAATATCTTAGACTGAAGAGAGGATGGAAGTGAAGAGACATGGTTGACTTGTGGCTGCCCTTCTCACCATAGTTCTGTGAGTTAGTCACAGTATGAATTTGTGATTTGACAGTCCTGTTTGCAGCCTGAAGGAGATGGTGGTAGTGGCAGGGGAGGAAGGATGATGGCGACGGTTGCTGGTGAAACCGATCTCTCAGCCCCAGTTCCTGTCTGTGGGATCTGGTGACAAAACCTCTCCCACCTGCTGTAAATAATAACAAGGTGCTGAAGAGAGAGAAGGAAACAGTGTCGTCACTGCAGCTTTTTTTAGCTCATGATTTTTCTTGTTATGAATTCTTGTACCACAAAAACGGCTTTAAGGTCAGAGCATCCAAACCCTTTATCCCCTGCAACATTAATAAGTGTGAAAGAAGACAGGCACGTGAGCTGTCCTCCCAGAAGATGTATGACTTGACTGTCCAGCATGTATTTAAAGACTCAAAGCCACTATTACAGTCTTATGATGTCAGCCCACCCTGTCATTAAATTACAAAATGTCTATTTAGTGTTGTCCTCATTAACCTGAAGTCTTTGTAAACAGGCGGACAAGCTGTAAGCAGTCAGTAAACCTTGGTTTTGTTTTCCTTTTTGAAATTAGAAAAGCAAAACTAGACAGCACTCCAAGAGCGCAAGCGCCTGCCAAGGCAGCTCACCATCCCTATAATTTCCTCCAGCCCATTTTCATGTGATGTATTCTGATCTTCTTTAATTTATTTACATGAGAACCACTTTGAGCTACTTTACTGTATGAACTGTGTTATATACATACGTAAGCAAGAGCACTCAGAGAGCACATGTACCTCCACCAAGGCACAACATTCGCTCACGCAAACGGGTCCCTCGTGAAAAATGAGATCTAGAACAACACAAAATGTTTCCTAAAATCCTTGATCCAGATCAGATCCGGATCAACTTTTAGGGTATGATAGGTGGTTATACTGTGCATCTTACCTGAACATTTCAAGGTTCCATCTTTTCAATAGGTCAAGTTATCGCAGAAAATATCAGTTAAATGGGGTCGTATCTGGAATCCGGATCAGATCTGAATGAAATTTGGTCTGGTGACAATGCCACCCTAAATTTCAAATTATTTCGATGACAAAGTGTTTTTTGATTTGCCCTATGTAAGATAGAGATTTTTGTTGTGTCCTTGGCCTTTGACCCTTTGACCCCAACTTCTAGAATGTCTGTACCACATATGCTGATGATCCATCCAGCCGTTTATTTTGAGTGTCTTGTGTTTAAAAGTGAGTCTTTGTGTGTGCAGGGAGTTACTTCGCCAGCCATTTCATCATGGGGGGAGAGAAGTTTGACTCCACTCATCCGGAGGGTTACCTGTTTGGGGAGAATACAGACCTTAACTTCCTGGGGACCAGACCTGTGGCGGTAGGGATTCTGACTAACAGTTGGATGAAATGTTAGAAACAAAAAGAGCAGTAGCTGTTTTGGAGTGTTGGATCATTACACAACCGTTACTCAACAGATGGAGGTCACCCAGTTGAGAAGAAGATTGTAAATCATTTTAAGGACTTCCTGTCCATGTTGGCCTTAAAGTTGAGACAGAAAGGTTTTATCAACTGTTTTTCCAAGTCAAGAATGAACTTTCACTCTCAAATATTAAGCAAAATTGTGTCAATATTAAAAACGTGTGTATAAAAAGAGGTGAAAAATAAACGTTCCCGACCTGCAACATTTTTTTTCCATTATCAGCTCATCTGTCAATTATTTTTATCAGTCCTTAGTCTTTAAAATATCAGAAGATAGTGAAAAGTATCGGCTACAATTCAAGATGATTGAAAATGTCTTGTTTTTTAAGTCCTCCCAAATGAGGAAGTCATCGTTTGTTTAACCGAATGATTCGTTGATTACTCATTTCAGCATCAAAAGGCGTAGTTGTGTCTTTGTCTTTAAACGTGAGCAGATACGTTTCGTTGGCCATGACTCCTGTACTGTGAGTTACCAGGCTCTCAGACTGTTAATGAATCAGCGTCTCATCCTGTCAAACTAACTAAAAGTGAAATCACTGTCTGTCTTCTGCCCATACAGAGGGG
>NW_018128519.1:13927-41519 GCF_001952655.1 Monopterus albus
AGAGCTGTCCAGAAAGGAATAACAGAATGTGAGACAGGCCGAAAGACTTGGAGTACTTGACTGAGTGAAGGTGAAGCCTCAGCTCCATCTCTGTGTACTAATCTCAGTCGCACTGCTGTTTTTGTCCAGACTGGAGCTAAAATTAGGGGTGCAGTTTTTTCCCGATTGTGTGGGTGTTTATAATTCTCAGATGGTTCTGGTGTGTGTATTTATTTTTCTTGTGTGTGTGTGTCTGAAGCTTTACCAGCATTATATAATATTTGGTGGTTTGTAAGCAGATGGTGCTGTGGAATCATAAACCCACACACAGTCATTGTGTTCTCAGCCTCTTGCACTGCTCTACCAGCATGATCATGAGTGGGCTGCATTTAGGGATTTTCAGAGTCTGCTCTCTGAAACACAGTAATATCAAAAATCATCAGCTCCAAAACTAATGACAGTTGTTAGTGTTTAGCTCAAAGGACCACTGTGCCTGAGTACAGCCTCACAGAATTCTTTTCAGTAATAATACACTGTAGTCTTTTAGAAATAATGTTTTACTTGTCTACAGTTTATCACTAGGTGCTTAGAAAGACAATCATTTTATTTGAAATGGATAAATAGCCTGACCTTTTCATTTTAATCCATGAGGAAATACAGACTAAAAACACACTGTTGCCTGTGAGTTTCCAGTGAATGGCTCTTTTCAGTATCTGTTATTCCTTGTGTGTTTGTTTGTGTGGTTTACAGGCGTGACTCCCGCTGAGCCCAGATGTGTAATATTACTGAATATGGTGCCATTCACAGCCACACAAACACCCTTATACACTCACAGATGAGAGGTTGTAGTGTGGAGGTATGCGACCACATTCTGCCCATTTCTCCTGCCGAGGTCCCCAAACCACTTCGGCTCTCCCCTTACACTCAGTCAGCAAATTCTGGCTTCAAGCACACTCAAAAAGAGTGCTGAGAAGTGAACCACAGACTGGATCAAGTTTAAAAGTTATGTGTCAGTTTCACAAAAAGGTTTTTACTCATGGTTTTTATTGCTAAATGCAGGGTTGGTCACAGGAAAAAAACTGTTAAAAAGCCTAAAGGACTTAATGTCATCAAAATTGCAGTAAACCTCACCAATCTTAAACAGCTTGAAATAACAGACAGACACTGTTTGACCCTGGACTGTTGTATGCTCATGTGGGCCTTGTGTGTGTAGAGGTTTGCCAAACACTGTCTGAAGTGTCAGCTTCATCCCTGGAAAGACAGAATCTGAACAGATTTTTTGCTCTGGCTCAGCACTTGTCAGCACAGATCTCGTTGGTGCTGACAACACTTTGGTATTAAGGTTAAACCAGGAGCAGCTGCAGTCATTGTCTAACCATGAATTCCCTGTGGTAAACAGAGGAATGTTGGGGTCAGCTGAGTGCTACTACTCTTCAGTCCCATAACATATATTTTACATGTACAATTTGTTGTTTTCAGTTCCCATATGCAGCCCCTCCACCTCAGGAACCTGTAAAGACGTTACGAAGCCTTATAAATATCCGAAAGGACACGCTGCGGCTTGTACGGTATGTACCTTTATCCACCCAAACATATACACAACCTCTGACTGCACCATTGTTGTCTAATTTTATGGCCACTGATGGAATGAGCCACAATGGTTAATTTAAGGATTAGTGTCAAATTATAGGTTTCCCCCCCATAATTCAAACTTTTACTTTAATAAGGCATGCTTACAAATATACAACACAAGTGGGGATATACAGTATAACTTTTAATTACAAGCCAAAAATAAAAGCAGGAAATGTCCCTTATTCCTGAAAAAGAAAAGAAAATCATCCTACATCAAAACCTAAGATCTGAAGAAATTCCCTTAATAGTTACTGACTTTAAATATGTTTATTACATGACTTCAAATATTAAATTAATCCACCTGTTTCAGGTCATTCTTGTGTGAATACTGAAGCATGAAGCTCATAGATTTAATTCCCCTTTTATAAATCCATTTTCCTCATGATTCATGGCAAATGGACCATGCTCAGATTTCTGTTCTCCCTTATTCTTCTCTCCCTAACATCTGCAGGTGTAGCGAGGACCTAAAGCTGCCGGGCGACGACGCGGCAGGGAAGACCCGAGCCTGCTACAATGTAGAATTCACCTTTGATGCTGACACACAGGTGGCCATCACCATCTACTACCAGGCCATAGAGGAGTTTCACAATGGAGTGCCAGTGTACGTGAAAACGTGTTTTCTGATAATCAAATAATACTAAATGATGATGTTGGTGCATGATGTTAAAATATTGGCTAAAATCCAGCAGTCGGTCGCTTGGGTCAGTATCTGTATTTTAAATTGTAGTGAAACATCAGTAGTTCACTGTACTCTAGCTGTTACACTCTGTGTTTCCGTTGGTCCTTAAAAAGTCTAAAATCCAATCATCAGAATTTTAGGCCGTACGAAGGTTTTAAATACGGGCTTAAAAATTAATCATGCTTTGATTAAGATGATTATTCTAATGCTAAATTAACATTACTTCTATAATGTCACATTAACTTAAACTATGCGATACAGTGTTTATGCCATCCATTACAATCATTCAGTCACAGCAAGCAGATGACTCAATTTTTAGCGCCAAGGCAAGTCATGGCCTCGTGTTTTGGATGCCGGATGCAAGCAAATGTTGCTTATCTTCCAGCTTAGATAGAATTAATATTGTTAACTAAGGCTCTCTGGTTTACTGCTCATCGCTAGGAACTGCCACATTTAAACAGAAAAGCAGAAATCAAAAGCCGCACTCTAATGAACAAATGAAGCATCCACTTCAAACTGAGCTATCATTTCCTGATACTTATCCACGTCATGTATTTTGTGCACTGGTTGATTGTATCAGTTTCTTCCTGCAGTTACCTGCCCCAGGACAGCTCTCTGCAGTCAGAGACCGTTCATTTCAAGAGGGGCGTTTGTCAGCAGTTCTGTCTGCCGTCACACACTGTCAATCTTAGCGAATGGGCTGACGATGAGGTAGGCCGGATATTGAAACACATGTCTGTCTGTATGAGGCTGTGCCGTGGTGTGAAACCAGATGCAAATCTGATGTGTTTCTCTGCTCCCTCCTTGTTTTCTCCTCAGCTGCTGTTTGATATGGACAAGGAGGTTTTCCCCATGGTGGTGCAGGCTGTGGTTGATGAGGGAGAAGGTGAGTTTCTGCCTGATTATCACATTAATGGACTGATGTGAAAGTAGAGCTGAAAAGACGTGCACTGTTTTTAATCTCTGCAGAACATTTGGGACACTCTCACATACTGCTGGCTACATTTGAAAAGGTAAGAAAGATGTTCAGAGTCAGAACCAGTGAGAAACTGTGGCAGGCACTACATGATTGCATGTATGATTTGTTCTCATACAGACGTTGCCAAGACTCTCAGATAGAGCTGAAATGATTAGTTGATTAATATATCAACAAAAAATGACTTGACAGCTTTTTTGCTAATTAATTAATTATTAAGAATTAATTCAAGAAGATAATGTACAACTGTTGCTTTCCTTGGCAGCACATGGATGGAAGCTACTGTGTGAAGCCCCTGAAGCAGAAACAAGTGGTGAATACACCTGCCTTTATTCTCTGTTTCCTTCCTTTCTCCTTTTGTGTAACTTTTTTTTTTATTTCTTTGAAAGACAAAGGTGCACCAAGAGCTTTATTTCCCACTTGAACATTACACCTGACCCATGAGACCTACTGCCTTTATTCTTATTCTTTTCGCAGGTGGATGGAGTGAGTTATCTACTACAGGAGATCTATGGGATAGAGAACAAATACAACAGCCAAGAATCAAAGGTAAATACCAGACAACATGACAGATTTTTCTATCTGCTCCTTGTTGAGTGCATCAAAAGTGCTGTGACTGTGTGGTGAAATAAACCGCATGTCTGTCTTTGTAGCCTGACTCAATGTAGCTTGAATTCTCATCCTTTTTAACCTTTAAATGTCCTTTTTTTGTCTCCAGGTTGCCAATGATGAGATCAGTGATAACAGTGCGGAGTGTGTGGTGTGTTTGTCGGACGTGCGAGACACACTCATCCTGCCATGCAGACATCTGTGTCTCTGCAACGCCTGTGCAGACACACTACGCTACCAGGCCAACTGCTGCCCCATCTGCAGACTGCGTGAGTTCCCATCAATGACAAACACTGATAAAGTGGTTTTTGTTGCCAAAATAAGACTGAGGAAAATTCTCTTCCAAGGACTCACAACACTATTAATTATGTATTCCTTTAAAATCTCTCTTGCATTACAATAGAAAAAGTACAGTGTTTCAGTCTCAAACTGACTCCTCATCAGAAATCAAATGAGACTCTGCAGTCTGGGCTTTAAAGGGAGCATTTGTTTGTCCACGGCAGGCAGAAGGTTTTAATCTCAGCACCTGGACAAGAAAGATGTGTGTGATTTCTGCACATTGAAGGAGATCCTTAGGTGCTCAGTTTGTTTTTAATTAATAAGAAGAACACACTGATGTTTTGAGCTGGTAAAATGGAAGAAAAATGGCACTGATGAAAACTGCACATTTGGTCTAATTCAAAATATGTATTTCAAGGCATTTCAGCACATAGTCACAAAATATGGGAAGAGGGCATGGAAATGAAAAGCAATGACCAACTGCAGCAGAGAAAGCAGGTTCTGAAATGTAACATCTGGGAAAAGACTTTATGAAATCTGTGGTATTGTGTAAATATTATTGTCAGTGCAGTTAGTATTAGATACAGTAAATAGGTATTATTTAAATCTCTTTTATCATCATCAGCATTCAGAGCTCTGCTGCAGATCCGAGCCATGAGGAAGAAACTCAGTCCTCTGTCACCCACCAGCTTTAACCCTGTCATCACTTCACAGACGTCAGACTCAGAGGAACACTCGGTGAGACAGAACTTATACACACAAAAAAAAAACTAAATCTGTGTAAAATAGTGGTCAATCTCAGCCCCAGTAAACTCACATCCTCATTGTATTCTTCTCATTTTCAGGCATCAGAGCACATACCTCCAGGCTACGAAGTCGTGTCTCTCTTGGAGGCGTTGAACGGACCCCTCAGCGCCTCCTCAGCGGCTCCTCTTCCTCTCCACTCTGGTCCCAGCCACGTCACTGGAGCACTGCCCCCGTACAGCAGCGAGCCGCACCCAGCGCCTGCCCGCTCCCTCTCCCCTCTAGACCACTCCAACTCCAGTCAGGGACTCAAACTCAAGAAGAGTGGTTCAAAGTGAGTCTTGTTTGGCCAAATCTGTCAATGAAAATTATTTTAATGCACCTTAAGGGTTTATTTATTTTCTGCCAAAATATGCTGATTTAATAAAATGGAGAAGATTGGTTTAGGCTTCATTTTTACCTGAATTTTAAGTTCCAACATCTAAAATTTGGACAGAGGAGTTTGCAGTAGTTTTACAGCCCTGTGTATTACCTGCAGGTACCTGCTGGTACCTAAAACCCATTCCATTTGTTTTATCTGAAGCTTATGTTGCTTATACAGGTCACTTTCCCAGAATTCCTCTGTGCTTCCTGAGGAGGAGGATGAGAAGTCTTGCAGTGAATCAGAGGCCTGTCGCCACAAACTTACGGTGGACCAGCAGGAGGTGTCACATATGTTCAGAGGCTGCTGACTTGTGCATTTGTCTGTGTTTTTGTGGGGGGGCGTCATGTGACGCCGGTCTGGTTGTTTTACAGTGTGGAGTGACTCCAGACAGCGAGAACCTGACTCTGTCCTCATCTGGAGCCATCGACCGCTCACCCTGTACAGGAACCCCCCTGTCCTCTACCATCACCTCCCCTGAAGGTATACACACTCACATTCATCTTTCTGTACTCGGGAGGACCCTCGCTGACATAATACGTCCCCTAACTCAAACCTTTACCACCATAGCTAAATGCCTACCCCCAACCCGAACACTTAACCTAATTCTAACCGTAACCTTAAAACTGCGTCACTCCTTTGAAGTACCGAGAACTGGCCAACATGTCCTCACGTCACAAAAATGTCCTCACTACGGCGGCAAACTGAAAAAACTGAAAACCGCAAAAATGCACATATACAATGATGTTAATTTAATTTCCCTAAAGCTAAAATCTATTTTTATTGTCACTTTGTTCTTGCTTCTAATCGTAGATGCTCCTTATTTATTTAAGGCTAAACATGATGGCAATTTAAAATGTCAGTATCATGTCTGAATAAGTGCCTTTGATTGTGTGTTAAAAGTCTGTCACGTTAATGTAAAGGCTAGTTCTTGTCCGAGTTGGACTTAGAAAGATCAGTCCGACCATAGGACTTGCCCAAAGTAGTCCAGTTTGTGTTGTTCTTACCGGTCTTCTGTTTTATCAGTGTGACTGTTTAAATCGCAGATAGACAAATGTGTATTGTAATAGTCATAAAATAAAGACCTTTAAGAAAATGTTACATTAATCTTCAGAAGCCTTTCACATAAGTCAACAGCTGTAGGCTTTTACAAGTCTCCTGTCACTGAGCTGTGACAGAATAACAAATGCAATAGAAAAAATATTTCAGTCTAGATGTAATAAACTGAAATGATGTTTTGACAATGAGCCCAGTGAGCTCAGTGCCCTGTTGATATCAGTAATCCTACTCAGAAGAAAGGAGGGGTGGAAATCTCACCTGGCAGGCAGAGAGAAACAATCCTCCGGCCCCTGTGCCCGACCATGATCTGTGTCTCCGTGTGTCTGCCAGACCCAGTGAGCAGCAGCCTGGCCCAGTCAGTGATGTCCATGGCCTCGTCCCACTCCCAGCACTCCCACATCAGCACTGACACCATGTCCTCCATGTCAGGGTCCTACCTGGCCGGGGCCAAAGGCGAGCCTCGGGGAGATGAGGTGGGAGACAATGTCGAGGGTGAAGAGAACCAGGACGCCCCCATGGAGAGCCGAGGATCATCACAGCAGGATGGGGTGAGGATGGAGAGAGGAGAGATTGGCTGCAACATGAATATGTCATTTTATCATTGGACAGTCTCAGTTTGTATCATTTAATTTCTTTTGATCAGGAGTTTTCCAAGGAGCCACAGGAACAAAACTACTCAGTGGCTGTAGAGGAGCAGGACTCAGAGGTGACTGAACAACACCGATGTTTGTTTGCATGATTAGTATCCATTTTATTAAGTTAATTAATTAAAAAAAAACAAACCTTTTTGTCTTTTCTTCAGGGAAACGATGTTACTGAAGATGACTGCTCCTCCAGGTCTAATGGCAAAGGTAACTATGGTGACCATCCCTCAAAAGAAATACAACTCTTCATACAAACTATATATCACAGATTAGTAGCTGACCTAATATATTGTTGCTGTCGGTGAATCTTTTGAATCATGGCTGTGTAATGGCAACCCTTTTAATATAAAGGGATGTTATGCCAAACATTGTCCTCTAGATGGGGCACTTCCTTTCAAAATGCATGAAATAATGGCTGAAACCACCACAACATGCAGCATCTGAAATGGAGTGAATGGCCTCTCATACTGTACGTGTGCACTAGAACCTTGTTGTACTGTGCAGCGAGGGCTGAACTCTCAAGATCAACTTAAATAAAATACTGAAATGAATTCCAGGTTTAAATGTATTCAATAGGGATGCTCCGATCAGATTGTTTGAAGTGATACAGTCATAATCTTTATATCAAAATACTGTTTATGTCCCACAGTGGTCTGGTTTTGTGGACACAAAGTTGGACTGCATGTAGTGAGAAATGGCTCCTAAAATCTGATTCCAACACTGTGGTTACACTGACATCAGTTACATCTAAATAATCCTGTTTTGGTTTAGAAATGGGTTTTAAAATTCCCTGTTGCTTGTATTTCCAGACAAAGACCTCATAACAACAAGACGTGTTACTTTTCAAAGGCTCCTCAGAATATGACGGAGAAATCAGTGTCTAAATTTTAGGACCGTATTGGTGTACGCTTCACAGCCCTCACTTTCTCACAACCCATTGTGTGCCAAGCAGCTGTTTATTGGAGTTGGGAAATAGTAGGATGAGCATTTCTTCTCTTCTGGTAGAGATTCATCAGCCATCACCTCCAGCTCCATCCCTGCACCATCAGAGCCCCTGAAGTGAAAAATCTGTTTGAGTGACATGTACTTTTTAGCTTGCTGATTCTATTTTACTCTGAGCGTTTCCTGACTGGTGAATTTAATGACTGGTAGTTAAATAATTTGTAACAAATGCTCCGATCGATCGGATCATCCTTACAGGAAATGAGCACACACTGGAGCTCTGTGTTGTTTAAATGAGGTTCAGCTGCACACCAAGCTTATTACTTACATTTGCATGATTTATGCACTTATAATTGTTTGTGTGTACAGTACAGTATGTGTGTGTATGCACTTTATCTGTTTGAAGTGAGTCATTTGTGCACACAAGGCTCTGCAATCTGTTTTTAATGTTTTAGCTGCTGCATCATGATGCTTCCTTGTGCTCCATCTGCACTGCTACTGAATGCTGTTAGTGTGTGTGTGTGTGTGTGTATGTGTATGTGTGTGTGTGTGTGAGAGAGAGAGAGAGAGAGAGAGAGAGAGAGATGGAGTGTAAAAGAAAGTCATGTGGCACATACAGAGTGTGAGTTAATGACCAGCAGCAAACACAGAAAGGTCGCTTTTATTTAGACACCAGTTTGAGACTTGGATGTGTAAAAGTAGGTTCTCTGTGGAATATATATGTGTGTGTGTGTGTGTGTGTGTGTGTGTGTGTGTGTGTGTGTGTGTTCTAACACCTTGGGGCCAGACTGACACAATCAGCGAGTACCTGTGAGTTACTAAATGACCTTTCAGTTCTTTAGGAGACAAGTGGACCCATGCACCCTGACAGACTGTTAATGTGTACACGCGCTGCAGGATGTATGTTTGCACGCATATGTGTGCACATCTGCACCAGCACTGCTAGACAGCTTTTGTGCGTTCCTTGTCTGTGTATCTGTGCTGAGCTGCCAGTCAATCATTTTTCCAGTTCCTCCTCATTTAGCATGCACACAGGTTTGCTGCAGGCATGAAGCACTCGCACATATATTAATTATGTCAGTGTTGATTACTTTGCAGTGCTGGAAAAGGCAGGAATATGTGACTCCATAGAGTTTCTGTTTTCTCTCTCATTTGGTAGCTTATCTAATTAAAGAGAAAACATAGACCAAAATCTGAGGATCATCTGCTCCAGTGTATCATTCTAAAGCATCAGTAAACACTGTGTGTGATAGTAAAGAAACTGAGAGTATGAGGACACAGTGGCTGCTTTAAAACAAAGCAGCATGTAATTTTATATGATACAAGTCAGGCACTTTTTATAAGTTACTAAAGATCATTAACATTTCTCAGTATATCAGAAGATATATATGTATGTTTTACATATTCATATAAGCACAAAGTGTGACTATATCTCACAGGAAGTGATCATGGTGGGCAATCAAAGCTAAAAGTTAATACATTATATTACTAAAATTTTGTGAAGTAATGCAAATTTGAAAAGATAAAAAAAAGAAACTGATTTAAACAGAAAACATTTAGTTAATTCATCCACCATCCACTTTCTGCTGCTTATCCAGCTCTTGGTCACGTTTAAAGGTAGTGTTAATGAAAAAAACCTGAGCAGTAATTTTACTCGGCCCGAGCAAAACCATTGGATGGGGATTTCATTATGCTGAAACCTGTAAGTAGTGGTCAGGCAGTGCACGTTGCAGTGTGCACTGTATTTTGGAGGAGTGGCTTTGGAGAGAAGTCAGAACGAAAGGGTGGGATCTCGTCAGTTGTCCATCTTCAAAGTCGTGTTTCCTCTTGCTGGTTTTTCCAGGAACGTTAGCTATACCTTTAATGATTAATTAATAGGATCACGTTGTTTGCAGAAGGAAGATGCGACATAAATAAATTAATGAACCTGGTAAATAATCTCAGGCCTTACACCCCTCTGGCTTTCCACCATATGTTCACACACCAATTGGTATCAAACAATAACATAAAAACTAAAAAAGTACAAGTTAAACTCCACAGGAAAAATGCAAATGCTACACAGAGACAACTAGAGAGCCTGACCTCACCCGTTTTTCTTCACTGTAAACTGCTTTATACATGTGTTTCTGTCTTTTTGCTTAAATCTTGAAAAATATTAGAGCACACGGTCGATTATTCTCTCGGCATTTACCCGCTGCTCATGCGTGGCCCTGGGTTACTCACCACTGGGTTTCTTAGAATCTATCAGGCTGCACCCAAATGAAGTCCACACACACAGTGATCACTTCTGGTAAAGACCGAGTGATTTTTGGTATCACTGAGCCAAAATCCCTTTAAGCTTCAAGATAATTTAGCCTTCACACTGTTCACAAGTAGAAATATTTTACCATTTATTACTTTATTAATGCCGATCCAGCATGGCCACCCTCACCCCTCCACCTCTGTCACCCTCCTCCCTCACCACACCTGTACTACTCCCCCCCACTCCCATGCTGTGCCTGGCTGCTGTTGTTTGACCTTTGCCCTCGCTTGCAGGTGGGCGGAGCAGGTGTCCAGAGTTGGCCAATAACAATCAGGGCGTCGCCCTCTGTGACACGCCCTCTTTGGGGTTGGATAATGAGCAGGCTCCCAACAGCCGATTCGCCGGTGAGTGGCAATCTCTCGAACATGAACCAGTGAGCTGAGCTGAGTACTGGGGGGATGAGGAGACCTGCAGGAGGACTGCAGGAGTTATTGATCAGAAAAGTTAAGGATTTCTTAGTGATCTTTAGTTTGCTATGCTAATAAGATAGAAAGAAACAAGATAAACAAATCCAGATTTAGCAGCAGCTCCTGACCAGAGAGGAGGTTTCATAGCATCTGTGTCCAACCTGAAGGTCTGGAGCCTTCCTTCTTCTCTTCATCCCTGCCCTGTGGTGTTGTGGTGCTTCCTTGCTTCTTCAGTACCAGTTAGCTGTGCTCTCTCTCCCTCTTCTCCCCTTTAGCTGAAGCCCTGTGTGTGTTGTGTGAATGCATCTTTTTGTGCGCCTGACGAGTGCTTTCTGCATGCTGTGTTTTCTGTTCTGTGAGAGTGTGGAAGAGAGAAAGATACTGGTCCATTCCAGCGTGGAAGTTCATGTTCAGCGTCTGCCAGCTCCGAGCCGCTTTGCCAAACATCTGCAGTTCATTGTTTCACCAATCCGTCCCCCCTCCTGTCCTCTGCTCATCCTCATCCCTGCTTCTTAGCACCTGTGGGATACTGTGATGAGAGATAATAATGTCAAGTTTGACCCTAATTTAATGCCTTTTTATGTTTAGGTTATGTAACCCTCTGGAGTGCAGGTTCATTTTGGCTTAGTTTTGCAAACTTTCTATGTAGCGATTTCTGACTTTGTTTTCCCACCTTTTAAAAGGCTCTTACCTTGCATACATGATATACTTTGTTCATCACAAACTCAGCTATGTTTGATTTGCCATTTTGTCAATTTAACAAATTATTAAACTCAAATACATTAAATATAATTAATTCATGTTTAGTTAATTGCTCAGGAGAGGATTATGGAACAGTTTAAGGTTGTAAAAAATCAACTGTCACTGTTTAAACAGTTAGAAATTAACCCAGTTCTTTTGTTGGAAGTGCGAGAAGTGAAGACAGGAGAGGACTGTTTAAAATCAACAGAAGGTTTACTGGAAGTCTGAGCACAGGTGAAGTCTTACAGCGCTGGATTCAGAGAGACAGAGCTCCCGCAGGAAAACCGTCGTCTGAACCTCAAGTTATGTTTTTACATTACATTTATATTCTTGGGCTAGGTCTGCCCCAGACAACGGTACAACATTTCATGTATCATGATCCTATTGGTCATTTAGCGTGAGTAGGTCAGCCCCTGCCTGCGCCCGCCTGCTGAAATGTGATCTATAAACCAGGTGTGTGTGTGTTGTGATGTGATTTTCCAGGCGGCAACTGAACAATGGGTCATCTGCGCTGCAGACCCCCCTATCTGTGTAATCCTATTACAGGACAAAGCAGGACCTCATGAATACAGACACTATGTCTACACAGAAGTTAAAGTAGTCAGTTTCTACTTCAGTATCACTTGACTCTCATCAGTACAACTGGAAGATATATATGCAAGGAAAATAAATGTGTTAAAGTAACCAAAGCTCAGTAGTTCTGGACAATCATCAATACAGTTTTAACATATTTAAGCCAGGAGAGTTAAGGTATGAAAAATAACTAAAAGACAATGAAGAACTAAAAAGTAACTAAAGGGAACTAAAGCTATGAAAAGTAGCTAAAGCTTATAAAGTAACTAGAGCTTATAAGAATCAATTCTTACAAAACCCACAAACACATTAAAAACATGTAAGAAATAAAACTATAAATTGGTGTATTTACATGTACATTGGCTTTATTCCAGCTTTATTTATGTTTCTTCTTCATTGAATGTCTATATATCACCAAATATTCTGTGGTCTGCAGACATGGATGAGATAGTGTGTGAAAGTCCCACATCAGCGCTTTCTCCACTTGTCTTTACATGTCACTTAAAGTCATGTTACTGTAAATAAAACATGGTCATTGTAGGAATTCTCTAGTGAACAGGCAGACTCCCAAGGGTAATTTGGATTATAAGTAGTTAAGTATAAGTAATTTTGGCTTTAAATTTGCTTTACTTCCTTTAGCTCTGCTTTATTCTTGACACCTTCACCCTCCTCCCCTTTTAAACCCTGATTTCATTTCATTCCATTGAACTTACATCACTTCTTTGGTGTTTTACAGTGAATGTTGTGACATGTTTTCTCTTTGTGTCGTAAAAGTATTCTTTTATCTCTCTGTTCTCTCCTTTCCCCGTCATTCTTCACATATTCTGTCATCTTTTCCGGGGCATTTTCCTTCTTTCTCTCTTTTTTTCTCTTGATGTCCTCTGACGCTTTTCCTTCTTTCGCCTTCTTTTGGATGGACAGATGAGGAGTCGTGCCCAGTGCACATTGAGGACTAGGTATGATGTTATGACTGGATGATGGATCAGACACCAGGGTCAGAAGCTGTAGTTGGCTTTGCCCTTTATATTTATTCATCATAACAATCACACGTCTTTGTTAATAACTCTTTTTAGATTCATTTAGTTTAGCTTTACATTGCACATTCTTAAATAAATGTAGCGGTTTAATAAGAAAGACAACTACACAACTTAGGAAAGTATTTTGTAAACTATGGTTTAATAAGAAAGACAACTACTTACAACAACTTAGGAAAGTATTTTGTAAACTACACATAGAGGAACATGTTCTTTGCAATGAGACTAGTCAAGCAGACTAAGCTGTAGATAATCCTTTTCATCAAGACACTGTTTACATACTGATCAATGTTTTGTCCCCAGTGTGTCCTGGTTGCTGGTCTGTAGTCTGCAGGTCCAAACTAGACTGCAGGATGAGTCATCAAAAATATTTAATATTTTATAGGATGAGGAGAGAGAGGGGGCGCTTGGATATAAACATATTCACAAAAGCTTTTTGTGGCACATATTTGACATTTACCAGGGACATGGGATAAGTGGTGTGAGTGGGTGCAAATTAAAAAAGCACCATCATGTTTTTTACTTTAAGAGCTAAACATGAGGGCAAAAGTACAATTATAGTACAACCATGTCAAGGTTAGAGAAATGCCAGGATCAGACTACATTCACACTGTGTTCTCAAGAGGACGTTTCTTCTCTATGACAATCTAACCTCAACGCCATCTTCTCTCTCTCTGTCTTCTTCTTCCCTTCAGGTTTGATGTACCACGTGGGCTACAGGCCTGTTTTGGAGCCCCTGCCCCACTACACCTCCACTAGCAATATTAACCTGGAGGGGCCAGGGGCAGAGAACAGGGACGGCCAAAGTCCTAAACATCCCCGCCGTGGACCGCTCATTGTGTAACACATTCACACAAACACACACAAACATTTCTGTCCAGATTCGGCTCTTCTTACCCTGCCATAGTGCTGAATCGCTGGATACTGTGTCCTCGCTGAACAGGGAAACTTTGCCCCCACCTTTCTAAACATTTCCTGGATTATTTGTTGATGCTGCGCTGAAACTCTTCTTGAGTGGAAAGTGGAGAAAAAAGGAGTAAACAGTATCACTTCCGTCTGTGCACTTTTATCTCACAGGAGTTTCCTTTATTGTTATTAATTTTTTTGTCTGTGACCTGATTTGTTGTGGGAATGATTAGCCTACTGCTGCGTTATTATTTATTACCTGTAGATCTGACTAATGAGAGCTGTGTGTTGTGACACTTTCTCTAGATAAGTACATGCTGCTCCTTACCTTTGACTTCCTTTCCTGTCCTCTATCAGCAGCCAAACAGTCAGGGGTTACTGTGATCGGCAATCGGATTAATCTTTAATGTACTTCCTCTTACAAGCTGTGTGTTTAATGAGTGGTTGGACACTTTGTGAAAGTCAGCTCACCGCACTACTTTACTGTACCTTGCCGAACTGAAACGTGCTGACTCGTCTCCTCAGATCAGGGAGCTCCCATCTCGACTTCGCATGCAGTTTTCCTCTCATTCTCGTCATGATTTTCAAAAAAGCTCTGCTGAATTTCAATCCAGAAATGGTCCAACTTGTTGTAAAGTGGTGAACGAGCTGAGAGGCGGTGGCCAAAATGCACAGAAATGGACTGATTTTAAAAAAAATAGGCACGTGACAGAATGTACTCTGTGGATCTCTAAGAAGGGGAATGTACTTGACATTTAATTATCACCTAAATTGGAAGTCATTATGATCTGCAGCCTAAACTGGGTCTCTAAATACACAGCTACCATGTCATCCTGTCTCTCTGCAGCTCTGTTTTAGCATGTCAGTATTATCATAGTGGAACCGGATATCAGCAAGTACCACCAAGCAATAAAGATGCCAAAACTGCATCTCCGCCTTTTCTGCTGCAGGACGACGCTAACTTGCAGTCCAGACCATGACAAAACTGTTTACACTGGCCTGTTACAGTCACATTCAAACATTTCAGTGTGTATTTTTTATTTTAATTTTGCCACTGTAAAATGATTTACTGTGAAAACAACTTCTTGCAGTGAATTTGAAAACCTAAACATGATATTTAGGCCACACTATGGTTAATTGGCATTTTGTTCATCGATGAGCTCTTTTCTCTTTGTTTGTGAAGCTTTTAGTTATTTTGGTTTTGTGTTATTTTAATCTATAGCTCACCTGCTGTTGCTGTTCTCTGTGTTTTAATTTGTTGCAAAACACTGTTGTTTCCTAGAATGTGGATGAAAATATGTGAACAATTTATAAAGGTTTACACAACGCACATGCGTGCTCACATAACAAATAACTGAAAAGGGACACTATCAACATTTAATGCACTATTAGCTGTTTCCTAGACAACACAAGTTGCGGTGCATGAGGCCCTAGTAGAGCGAGCATGTTAGTCTAGGTCAGCCTGCATCCTCCTGTAAAATACTTGATGATGGACCATTGCACACTTGTAAAGGGGCAGCATATCCCTCTGTACTTACATAATTGGTTGCTGTTGAGGTGAAAAATACCGCTCTACTATATCCAAGCTGTAAACAGTCGTGATCACTTACCAAATGTGTACGTGAAGCCGTTCTCTGGCACCAGTCACAGTATAATATCAAAGGCACGAATCCCGAATCTGCAAGACCCCACTTTTTCTGGTTAAAAATGTCAAAGACGACATCAAATGGACAATAAAGTGTTTGCAACTAAATGGCAACTGTGTGATTTGCTGTTGATTTAAGATTCATTCATCAGCACCGGGTTGCGCTTTGGTTCAGAACATGCATTGCTGCTTCATTCTGTTTCTTGACAAGGTCACCTTCCCTGAACCTCCCCTCAGAGATGTATACAGTCGCTTTCCAAATTCTGTTTTGTAGTTGTCCCACAAAACAGCTCAATTTCTACATTTGTTGCCAGTAATAAATGACTCCTCAGGGCTTGACCTGTTCTCATAAAACAATCATTAGATGCTCCCTACCCAACTTCTAATTGTTCATAAATGACACATCTATTAAAATATAAAAACATGTTATTAATTAGACTGTCATCAGTGAAGTGATTTATTGTACAAGGAAAACTTTTTGCATAAATAATAAATGACCTTTACTGTTGCCTGCTGTGAGAATGGCTGGGGATGACAGTGAGTAGGGCTTCAATGTGCAGTGTTCATAATGTCACTGCTACTTTGTTTGAGAGATCAAGTTGCACTCTAATTGGATTTTTTTTTGTGTGCTGCTCTGCATGCTGTAGTGAATTTCTGTTTTGTAACTTTGTGTATTAATGTACAACAAAGTTAACCACCCACTATGCTTTGTCTCCGCTGTCAAAAAAGTTTTAGCATCCTGTAAATTCACAGTATCTCCCCTTTCTAATAGAGAAATCCTCTCCACCTGCCTTTCCTTTAGCTTTAAAATTTGTTACCTTCTCTCAAAAGTCAAACCAAGGCCTGAGACATATTGTATATACCTGCCACTGTGAAGCAATTAGAGTGTGAATTCATGCTCTCCACTGAGGGAGGGGGCTCTTTTCAGCAGTGAGAGGGATTGTTCATACTGCCCAGCCCTCCTCAGCTCAGAGCACAGAGTGGGTCTGAGCTTACAGCACAGACACACACTCGGCTGCAGATATGATCCCTGTTGTTTTCATCGTCCTGATCCTCCTCACAGGTAGGACTTTGTGTTGTATGAGGATGTCTGGGTGTGTGTGAACCTCTGAACAGTGTCTAATCATGTCTGCTTATTAGATGATTGTATATGGCTTTTTAATACCAAATGAGGGGTGTAAAGGGTTACCCTGTTTCCATATTTGACTGTTTCAGAGACATCAGAGATGCCTTACCCCGTCATTCTAGTGTTGTTATTATCTGGTAAATAAACTGTTTGGGGGCCTGCTGTCACAGAGCTGTTTGTGCAAATCTTGGAACCAGGAAGTGGGCAAATGATTATATTTTTAATATATACAATGAATTTTTTGATTTCTCTGTTTCACAGTTCACTGCTCTGGATAAAGATAAAACTCTGGTTCGATGAAGAGAAGAAAAAAATATAAAAATTGAGACAAAGCCCCTCTTGTCACAGCATCTACATTTTCAAAAATTACACAAAAGTCTCTAATTGTACCTTTATAGCCAGCATATTTTTTATTATATATTTGAAAATGAAAAATGGCATTTTAAATTAGTTTGGGCTTTATGCCAGGTATATTTAAGCATTGTAGGATAAATGAAGTTAAAATAAGAATGTAATATATAAACAAAAACCACTTAAAATGACTAACAATTATGCCAATTATGCAGATGTGATATGGTATGTAACAAGCTTTAGCATTTAGCCTGAAAATTTAGCTTATAACACACTGAAATACTATATAAAAATCATTTTTCATTAATGTCTTTATAAATCTAAAGTTTTAATTGTTGACAAATACTGAACATTTAAAATGGTCTTATAACTGCTTACAGCTACAGTATAGTGTGTTATATACCAGTGGTCCCCAACCCCCGGGCCACGGACCGGTACCGGTCCGTGGATCACTTGGTACCGGGCCGTACAAGAAATTATTAATTATTTCCGTTTTATTTATTATCTTAGTCTGAACGATCTTTTATTTTGAAAAATGACCGTATTCTCTCGGTTACATCTCGGTCACTTGAGCGCCAAAACTGGCTTACTTGTGGACATATTCAGCCTGCTCAATGAACTCAATCTGTCACTTCAGGGGAAAATGACAACTGTCTTCAAGTTGGCAGATAAAGTAGCTGCATTTAAAGCCAAACTGGATTTGTGGGGACGGCGCGTCAACAGAGGCATAAACAATAATAAAAATGTTTAATCAAATATAAGGCAAAAGCTGATAAATAAGAGGCTGTAGAACGTTTGCATACAAAAGGCTGAGCTGTAAGGGCCACCAGCACATTGAACTTTTAGGAAAATACTTCTGTCTTAATGCAGGTGGTGCATTTTCTAAGAAAGTGTGTAGTTACCAGGATGTTCTGGACCACCTGAACCTGACCACAGATAACAGTGTGTTTAAACTGACTCGGCCCGTTCTGGACCACACACACCCCACCTTGGTAGGGCTGGACATTGTCCTCTATGCCATCCTGGCTATGGTAGGTGCTGCATTACTGTGTTGGTGTAAAAATATCTGCTAAAAGCTGTCCATCAAGTGATCATTTCTGACATGTGTATACGTTTATTTACAGATTGAGAAAACACAAACTTTCATTCCTTTTGTCTGGGCAAAAGTGGTGAGTTGACTGACTCCTTTATGGAGTTTGATTTTGGTTGTTTGAATGCACAATGTCTTCTGGTCTCGGTGGACACTTTGACTCTCTAGGGCTCTAGTTGGTCACCTGTTATTTTTGTCTTTTATTACAAATTTACCTGAAACTTTGTCTTGCTTTCCTGGAAATTCTCCTTTAAATTTCTGCAGCAGTGGAACGATGAACGCATCTCCTGGGACCCCACACAGTTCTGTGGGATCACTGGGGTTTCAGTTCCTAGAGACATGCTCTGGAAACCGGACCTCTTCATCTTTGAGATGTGAGCCTGCAGCACACACAGACACGCAAACTTTAGTTTAGTAGTTTTTGTCAGTTATAAAGGAATGTTAAGACACTCTGGGAAACATATTCACTTTCCTGTTGAGAATTAAATGAGAAGATTGAAACTATCGTGTCGGTCTGTTAAATATGAAGCTACAGCCAAGTGACATTTAGCTGAGCTTAGCCTAAAGACTGGAAACAGGGGAAGCTGTCATGATTCTGTCCCATCGGTTTTCGTTAACATGCTTTTATTTTGACATTACTTCCTGTTTCAGTTTCACCTTAGTTTTGGACTTTTTACTTTAATCACCGGTTATTGTTTACACCTGTTTTCAGCCCATAATAGGCAGCTTTCCCCCACCAGGAAGCTGCCAGATCGTTCTAAACCCATGTTCTGACTTTCCAGTGGTTTTTTTTGTCTTGTGTCTGTTTTTCTAGTTCTGACCCCAGATCGACTTGATTATGTTTTCTGGACTCCTGCATTTTGTTCTGTTATTGTGACCTGCACCTCAAATAGTTTTCTGTTTTACCTCCTCTGGCAATATAATCGAGTTCACCCACAACATTGTCGGTAGCTTCACACGCCGATTTCTGACAGGAGCAGCTAGTCTGACTCTGTTATAACTAAATCCACCTACTAGCAACTGCAGAGCCAACCAATTTACATTTTATATCTTGTTTGTTTAACCCATGGTTTACAAGATAAAACCACAAATTTGTGTTTATATGAACAGGAAACCCTCTCTTGTTTCAGCTCTTGATTAATGTGAAATACTGCATGGTTCAAACACACTATAAAAAGACTGTGTGTGTGTGTGTTTTTTTAGGGTACAAAAAGATGAATCCCCTCTATGTCCCTACATATACATGTCCTTTAATGGGATGGTCACTGATGAACAGGGCATTAGGGTGGTCAGCACCTGTAATATGAACGTCCACAAGTTCCCCTTTGATACGCAGAGATGCAACATCTCCTTCAGTTCTGCAATACATACTGGTGAGGGATGGTGTGTGTGCATCTTATGTGAATGTCACATTTTACCCATCCTTTCACTCAGATTGTCTCTCTCTACTCTCACCTCAGTTGATCAAGTTCGCCTCTTTCCTTCCTCCAACTCGTCTCGGGCCACAGAGTTTTCCCAAGAGATCATGAAGACTCAGGGAGAGTGGGACTTCCTCCAGCTGTCTGTCACCAACAGCAGTCTCACCATCGACAAAGAACAGTGGGACATGATCATATACACTGTACGTAGCACAGGGAGGGACCAAGTAATGTCAATCACCAAATCTCAACGCAATTAAACATCTGTGTGTGTGTGATTTTAGAGCATTCAGAATTCAGACAGATGAGACCGGTCAGTCACAAACAAATTTGTCGGCACAAACTATTGTATTATGTTCTCAAGTTACTTAATTTGTGCTATTTAGTAAGTGAAGTGCAAAAATTAGTAAAAAATGTTGCCAGTTGTATGAATTTTTTAATTTGTGATGCTTTGCTACATTATTCACACTCTCAGGTTATGTACTTCAAGGTTATTAATTTTCTCGAGAACTTATTCTGTGCTCTTGTATTAATAGGTTGGGGATACAAATTTTCAAAGTATAATGTAAATGATGTTGCCAGTTTTACCAGTGACTCAATTTGTGCTCTTGTATTACATAATTAACAGTCTCAAATTGCTGAATTCATACTCTGGAATTACTTAATAGAGTATGACATGCAAATTAACAATATAAGCAACCTTTAAACTTTTTTTTTTTTTTTTTTTTTTTTATTTTTCAATATTTTTCCTTTGTTACATAATTTGTCCTTGTTTTACTCATTTGGACTCATGAATTACTGGCACCTGGATGTAGCCTGACCTTTGAACCTTTTTTCCTAGTTCACCATGAAGAGGAGGCCCCTCCTCTATGTCATCAACTTCTTGTTGCCCATCCTGTTCTTCCTGTGTCTGGATCTTTCCTCCTTCTTCATCTCAGATGAGCGAGGAGAGAAACTGGGCTTCAAGGTCACCGTGATGCTAGCCATATCTGTCCTGCTGCTCATCCTGAATGACATTCTGCCTTCCATGTCCAACAAGACTCCACTCATAGGTACAGATCCCCAGACCTGTCTCCAGCCTACAGAGCCAATCTTTAACAAACCATTAGATACAAAAAAGCATTTGTTGCCTGTTTCCTCCACACAGGGACCTACTGCATTGTCATATTTGCTCTGATGCTGCTCAGTCTGATTGAGACTATCTTGGTTACATATCTAATGGAAGCAGAGTCTGCCTCTCAGGAGAAGCTGAAGTTTAAGGACGACTGTGAAGACAAAGGGGAAAAAGTCAGAACTGATAACTGTAGTGCAGGTGAGACACATCACAGACATGAGCAGGGTTCACAAACGTTTGCTTATGTTACTAAGGAGGTGCCATTGTGCCAATCATCTGCTCCAGCCCCACTCACACAGTCCTAATGAGGCAGACTAGCTGGGTTTTTAACCTTTGTCAACTTATAAGTAGGGCTGTTTTTACTATCTGTGCCTTGATTCTTTCATATTTAGTAACACATTTGTAGTAAAATAGAGAAATACTATTTACATACAATAGGATTTAAAACCATGTTTTTGTACAGTGCCATAATCTCGTGTCAAACCTGCTGTTTGTTTTCAGAGGAGAAAAGAGAGACCGATTGCTCCTGCATCATCTGCAAAGTGTCTAGCAGGCAGGAGCTGCTGCCTGCTGCTGAGGAGGTGAAGCATTCTATATACAAATACAGACCTTACACACTAACATTTGTCTTCAAGTCAAGAATCTTTATTGTCATTATGCATAGCACAACAAATTTTTTTCCAGCTGCTCTCTGCTTAAAAGACACATTATTTACATAACACAAAATTGTATAAGTCAATATAAAACTATGAACAAATAAAAAGGGATGAATGGGACCTAATCAGGTCAGCAGCATGTTAGCAGCAAGAGTGTAGTAACATTATAAGGTGCAGCTCAGTGCAAATCTCAGTCTTTAGGAAGACGTGTGAGCATGGGTGTGTGTCTGCAGAGGTCCAGTGTTCTGTCTGTGTCTGTCCATACGGAGGAGGTTGTGTGTGTGTGTGTGACTAGGGGTTAGGGGGGTGATTGATTTCACAGCTCTGTTGAAGAAGCTGTGTCTCAGGCTGCGTCCGAAACCGCATACTGTGACAGTACGTACTGAAAGAGATGAAGTACCTACTTACTGACCGTTAAAACAGTACTGTATAGTATGAAGCCTGGTAGTATGAATGAGATTCGGACGTACTACATCCGCCATGTTGATACATCACGTGACATACGTTTTCATAGCGGCGTCTTCTTCGTTGGATAACTCCTCTCCCAGGGTGTCAAGAGCCTCATATTTTTTTTCCTCAATTAATGTGACCAAACAGAAGACATCTTGCTTAGACAGACTTCTTTTTGATTTCATTTGGAAAAATAAACCACACAAGGTTAAAAAGGAAATTATAGAAACCAACCAGGTTAGAGTGTGACACATACCTTTTGTAAATCCAAATGATGACCCCAAGCTTAACGTAGCTAACGGACGACCGGTGGCCATCTCAGACTAACGGACGGACGCGTAGCGGTGAAATATCTTCATGAAAATGTAAGAAGTTGTGGTACGGCGACCACGCTGTAAGAGAACCAACCAGGTTAGAGAAGAAAGACAAACCACATACCTTCTGTAGATAAACATGGTCGAAATCCATTCAAATGGCGATGAACGGACGGCGCGGGAGCTAATGACAGGGATGGGATAGACCGGCACCGCAGATAAGACTCCCAGGGCAAAGCTCCTAGGAGTTTTATGTGCCTGGCAGCCTGGTTCTATGCCTACTACACAAATCTACTTACAGATGGCCACTTCGATCGGACGAATAAAACATATTTATGAAAATCTAAATAGTCATGGCAGAGAAGCCATGTTGGAAAAGAGAGTTGGAAAGAAAGTTGGGCATGGAGGGCCGGCAAAAACACCTGAACTAGACCTTCTAGAAGTCACAGTAAACTCAGGACTTGTGGCAAAATGACCACAACAAGACCCCCTTAATGGATAAACTGGCGGGAGTGGGGACGGGAGGCCTGACAAGGGAACCCACAATAAAATAAAAATAAATTGACTTACAGTTCGGTAGTTCTACCTGAAAAGAGAAAGATAAATAAAATTAGTTTGATTCAAATGATTCCAAATCTACAGGCCGCATGTCATAGAGCAGGAAACAAATTCACTGTAACAGAGATACACTTCTTCCTTCAGTGTTAAAACAAACAGAAAGAACTTAAAGTTCTGGACTTACCGAACACTTAAAGCTCTGTTTTCCCGCGCACACGACGCAGATGTGTCTGGTGACAAACCAACGCGAACCAACATCGGAGACTAACGCGAGTGACGCGGCGAACAGCTGTTTCTCCTGACTCAACAAACTAACCTAACTGTTCTCAAAATTTAAACCACTTGTAGCCCCGCCCACTGCGCACGGCCCTTGTTGATGATTGGTCTGCGGGAACTTCCTTTCCCGTGACCGAACTTCCTTTCCCGTTCTACCTGCGCAGGTACACGCTGCAAGTGACACTGGCTGCGTCCAAAACCGCATACTGTGACAGTACGTACTGAAAGAGATGAAGTACCTACTTACTGACCGTTAAAACAGTAGGTACTGTATAGTATGAAGCCTGGTAGTATGAATGAGATTCGGACGTACTACATCCGCCATGTTGATACATCACGTGACATACGTTTTCATAGCAGCGTCTTCTTCGTTGGATAACTCCTCTCCCGGGGCATCATGGGATAGTGAAGTGTCCATCGTATGCACACTGCAAAATCCAGCCGGAA
The DNA here is from genome assembly GCF_001952655.1 of Monopterus albus. Taxonomy (NCBI): domain Eukaryota; kingdom Metazoa; phylum Chordata; class Actinopteri; order Synbranchiformes; family Synbranchidae; genus Monopterus; species Monopterus albus. The sequence continues at coordinate 37,300 of NW_018128519.1, forward strand.
GCAGTAGGTCATCCGGGTACTTTTCGCCTACTGTTTTTGGAATACTACGAATCCGGACATACTACTCGCCTCGCCTACTGCTTTTCGCCTACTATACAGTATGGTAGTAGGCGGTTTCGGACGCAGCCTCAGTCTGTTTGTTTTAGTCTTTATATTCCTGTAGCTTTTCCTGGAGGGAAGAGGCACAAACAGACTGTTGCCTGTGTGGGTGGGGTCTGCAGCAATCCGTCCCGCCCTCCTCTGGATCCAGTCAGTGTATAGTGAGTCCAGATCCAGAAGAGGACTCCCTACAATGCCCTGAGCTGTTCTCACCACCCGGATCAAGTCCTTTCTGTCCTGTGCAGTGCAGCTCCCGTATCTCACTGTCGTACTGAGGCAGAGGATGCTCTCTACTGTCGCTCTGTAGAAGAATTAAATATACTGTATGTTCATGACACCAGATTTCAGCCTCTTGAAAAGTGACAACTTGTCATGTAAAAGCACAAAAAGGAAAAGACAAATTTGTTTACCTAAATTGCAGCACATGATCATCTCAGCAGGAGGATAACCATGGTGTGATTGCATGTGTGTGCAGGTTAACCACAGCATTCAGTGTGAAGAGTCACATGTGTTGCTGCTGATCCTGGAGGAGCTGAAGGAGCTGCAGAAAACCCTGAATCTGCACCTCGGCTGCAGAGAGGAAAGAGGGAAGTTTGCTCAGTGGGCTACAATTATCAACAGAGTATTCTTCATTTTCTATGTCACCACTGTGTCACTGTTTCTCCCTCTCATATACAATGAATGGATCAATTAACAATGTGCAATAATACTTCATTTTCAGTGTTCTAAGCCCTGTGTGTCATATTAAGATTTGGTAATGTATCAGAGTGAGTAGATCACTTCTGTAGGCTAATTAATAAATAATAAGGCTTCACTTTGTTTTTAAAAGGCTTTACTGTAGATCAACCCACAGATTAATCAATAGTTGCACTAATGAAACAGCAAAAAAAAAAAAAAAAAAAAAAAAAGGGAAGGTGCAACCATATCTGGTGGTTTTTGTTGGAGAAGATTAATATACTTTGATGTGGGCATGAGCACTTCCAAAATCAATGACACACACACACACACACACACTGACTGACCTCACACACACATACTCTTTTCACACAGTAATTGTTCACATTGTCTCTTCATTCAGACAAATGGATCATTCTCTTCCGTCCTGTTCTGTCTTCTTTCACCTCACAGCTCATCCGCCCCTCAGACTTTACACCAATCACATCCATCCTCACCGTCCTGATATCCTCTGTGTTATACGTAATATTGCTGTCAAAGAGGCCAGTCGTTTGCTTTCGACTGGTGCTATTGCAGTTGGACTGTGCATGAGTCCCCTACTTTATTCGGAATGAAATATCTTAACTGCTAAATAGACTGTCACATATTCATGTTCCTTGACTTTTCATCTAGCTCTTTATCAGGTCAAATGTTCAGTTTATCTAAAATTTTGGTTTATAACTTAAGCTATACTTTGTGTTTAGCTAATTAACTAATGTTAGCCTGCTAATGCACTAAACTAAGATGGTAATCAGGATAAACATTATACCTCTTAAACAATACGTTCTGTCATTGTGAATGTTTTAGCATGCTGACCCAACATGGAGTGTCTTTGTAAGGTGCTGGGCCACCACGTGCCACCAGAACAGCTTCAGTGCACCTTGGCATTGACTCTCATGGACCAGTGAACAAAATTTTCCCAACTAACCGTCAACATTTTGTATTTTGTTAAGCATGAACCTTTCTTCTTACAATGAAATGCAAGTAATATTTTAAAATGGTCTGACAAATCACTACCTACAGTAAAAACATCCTAAAAACTAAATAATTCTTTGTGTGCCATCATCATACAGTGCATGCTTTCCTGCATGTGTTGACCGTTTGAACTGTTAAAACAATTAAACATTTCCAGCAAATTAATCAGCAGTCCATCACTTTTATTTTGTCAAACCTAAATTTGATTTCAGCTGCTTCCTCCAACGGTGTCTTTGTGTTGCCACAAGAGGGGGTGATCTGCATTTTGCATTTTCCCGGAAAAAACCCACGCAGGCACAGGGCGAACATGCAAACTCCATACAGAAAGGCAACGGGTTGGCTGGGGCTCAAACCCAGGAGATTTTTTGCTGTGAGGTGACTGCGCAAACCACTGCTGCACCATGCCACCCTTGTCTTTCTAAATAACATGTGGTCACATGATTAGTGTGGACAGGTGAGAGATCACAATTAATTTGGGCAGGTACCTTGATTAATTGCAAACAATTTAGGGGAAAGTGGGCTGAGTTGTGCCAGTTTTTACTCAAAGTGACTTTAAAGTGAGGCCATGACAGTAATGCCTTCAACTTAAGAATGTACATATATTTCAGGGTGTTGTGCATCCCTGAGAACAATAACTTTGGGTCTGATATAAATTGTTTCAGAGATATAGCTTTTGGAAAAAAAGTGGTCTCGTGGCACAACTTGCCCCTGCTTTAGGCCTTGCCCCCATTTAGGCCTGGATATTGCATAGCTTGTAATGTATCTGTTCTCTTTGTGAGAGCCTTCTTAATCTTCAGTTTGTTGTTTGTTCTATACCACATATTTTAGCATATTGCTACTGCCGTGGTAAAGCCATTGGATATTGGAGGTTACCAGTTCTTATTGCATTTTTATGTTCCACCAATCTCACTTTTAATTTGCACTTTGTCCTCCCAATATAGAAACAACTACAAGGACACTCAAGTCTGTAAACCATAAAAGAGGTATTACAGTATATAAATGATCTGATGTTATATTTATGATGTGATGTTGTCAGTAAAGTTGTAAAGTATTAATCATATTGTCACAGTGATTATAATTTCCACATTAGTGGTTACCTGCTGGAATACCTAATCACGTTTCTGATTCTGAACCATGTTTGGTCTTAACCAAACTTGCTATTCAGATGGCACAAAGATAGCCATTTCCTTATGTCCTGATGAAGACCTTTGTATTGCCATAAGTTATTAAAGGGTTTTTGTATTTGTGCTCTTCTTGAATGCCCCAGAATTTTCTTCACAAAATCCTTTACAGTCATTTTTGTCTCCACCAGGAGCTGTACCCACATTGGGATGCAGTGGGTGTGACTATTTCTATTTGGTCTGAGTGGCTGTAGACTAACAGAAAGGTGTGGACATTCAGCATTCATCCTCTCTCAAAATTATCACAACAGATGAGTTGACATTTTCAGACATTTATGAGAAAGCCGGGACACACTAACTATACAGACCTCTCTCTGACTTTGGATTCACACAGGTATAGTCATGATGCTGGCAGGTTTCTGCTTTCTCCTCTTCCTCACAGGTAAGTGTGAATGTTGCAGGAAAATCCTGAGAAGGCTAATTTAATTTCTTGAGCATTTATGTCTACTTAATTTAATTTAACTTTACTGACTTTTGAACTTCAATTGTAAGAGTTGCTCCCTTATGTTTTGTGTTGAGTGTGTCTGTTTTTGTGGTTATAGTGAATGAATGAACCAATTTCCATATTTTCAAATGTTACCTTCAAAAAGATGTCTTATTAGAGTAACAGCAGAAGAGAGGCATCAGACTGACAAACCTAGCTATAATAATTAACAAAAGGTGATGGCCTTGATTTGAACAACATGCATTTGGATGCTGTATAGTAGATGGATCTCAGATGGTGCTCCACCTAGATCACATTTCTGCCAACACCCATCTCTTAATGGCTTTTCAGTGACCACAGCTGCTGGAGAAATTTGTGAGCTGGTGTTTTTCATGATTTGTGAGATGCTATCAACACAAAGACACTAATGTTGTGTCATTACTCCTAAATGTCAAATAATTAAGACCAGATACACTAACTCTGATGTCCAGACATACATCAGCGATCTGAAGTTCTATTTTAAAAGAAAAGTTCACTGATTTCTTCCGTTTCAAGAGAATGTACTCTCATAGTGGATGTGTCCTGATATTTGTGCTGTAGGTGGGGTGGGCTGTCAGGATAACTGCAGTTATCAGGCTATTTTAAACCACCTGAACCTGACCAAAAACAGGGAGCTATACTCCATGACACAACTTGTTAGAAACCACACGCACCCCACAAAGGTATTCCTGGAAGTAAAGCTGTATGCCATTCTAGATGTGGTAAGTGCTTAACATTTTTGTTTGTTTTGCCATATGATTTTTATTTTCAATTGGTTGCGCTGTTTT